>NC_051334.1:149092949-149392949 GCF_015220235.1 Choloepus didactylus | reverse complement strand
GGCAAGCCTGACTTTGATTCATTCTGGAATGATGCCTCTTACTTCATGTGTGCAAATGTTAAGATTATTACAGTCAAAAGGCTCAAGGAAATTTCTCTCTTGCTCTCAATATTGTGTTTTGTATTAAGTGAGTGACTACTAAAAGTCTGATTCCTTTAAAGAGGAAGAAATATGTGTGAAGTTAAAAGATGGTATGTGTGGATTGTAGAAGAAACAGTATATCCTAAAGCAAGACTGGATTACTGCCAGTTGTAATAGAAAATTCAGATCTAGTGTTTAGTTAGGGGAAAATTGAAATAGCTAAGTTAGTTTGAAATTAACTTGGAAGAACACATTAATCATTTCTGTCTGGACCACGTTTCTGGCAAACTAGGACCTCTGGCTAGCAATAAATCAATTTTTTTTTCCTTGGGGGGGAACCAAAACTAAAGTTGGTTTCGACTGTAGAAAATTACAATTGTTACTGAATTTTAAATCTGATAATGTTGACAATTTGCAGGCAATACTCATGATGCTCCCTCTTTCAGATGAAAATGCCCTCTATTCCCTGGATAGACTGATATGCTTTACTAGAGATGAGGTCAGTCACTTAATACAAGAGATTCGATTATCTGCAATATGAAATGGTAAATGTCTTTTCATTAGATGAATCAACAAAGTATGATTAAAATAAGCTGCCCTCTGTTTTGCAAGGTTGACAAATACTAGTAGAATACAGAATACTGTTGCCTTTTTTAAAATGTAGCAAAATGTCCTAAAGGGAAATTCTCTCTCTCTGTAGTATGCCCAAATAAAATTGGGAGTGAATACATTGCCATCTTTACAACTATCAATTTACTTTTCTGACTTTTGTCATGTTACTTTTCTTTCAGGAGCAAATTATCAACTATGATTGTAACAGGGGACATATGTTCTTTCGTGAAGAAAATTCTTTGTGTCTGCCTATCCTAGCAGTTCATAAAGCCAATGTGGGGGTGACTTTTTCCAGTTGACTGCATAAATTTTCAGCAATCTTAATGTAGTCCTTTCTAAGCCATGCCAAAACAGCTATTTAATTTTCTACTTTATTCAGCTTCTACTTACCAATGCGTGAGCATGCCAGAAAAAAAGCCCCAAAAGGAAACGTTCATAAAATAGAGAATAAATTAAGCATCAGGATTTTAATCTCCAGGCAATTTTACTTCCTAATCAAAAATATTGAACATCAATTTTTAAAGTGGGCTTTTTGTCTGATTGATACAGAACAAGGTTCCATAATAACTAGTACCAAGCAAAAGTAATCTGAAAGTTGTAACCAACTATTTAAATATTCCATTTTCTTAAGTTATTTGAAGGGTTTTACTTATAAGCCTGAACATTCCCCAGCAGGTTCTTTGAACTTTGCATCATACATACCATGAAGTATCATAAATTGTATGCTTTCTCCTTTTTACCAGCCCTACAACTTCTGAGGAGACATAAACTACTCTGCAGTTTTCTTTTCATACTTTTACCCTTGCCCATTTACTTGTGCCTAACACAGTGCCTGGCATGCTAAAATGTTGAACAAACAAATTCCCCACTTCTACCTGTTACTCTTTGAATCTAATGGTCGCAAAGCAGTGGAGAGCAGTTTTCTGAAAATCCGAAATTGTACAAGCTCACCTAACTGTAAAGGGAGCATGAGTATCAATTTACTGCATAAAAAAGATATGCATTACAAAGGATTCATTATAGGGAATGTGACCATATTTGCTGAAACAAATTAGGCACTTGATTTGATCATGAATCAGAATGTTTTAAAACAGGACTTTTCTAGAACATACCAATTGTATAAAGTAAGGTCTAACTTGTATTATGCTCTGTTGTGAACCAATAAGGGGTAGCCTTGCATAAGCCTAAAATGTGACTCTTCTCTGATCTGTCTTCCCCCTTTTCTTCCCTATTCTACTCTTGCCAGAGAGGAAGAAAATGAGATATCTTTGATCCATGAGAAAGGAGAGCTCTTTTTCCCTTTCCTTTTTAAAGGAAGGATCTAAACTCTACTTTGATCCCTCATGTTGTATACCAGGGATCCCATAGCCATGGTACATACTTCCACTATATCAGAAAGGAAGAATTTCAAGTCTTTTTCATATTTGAAAATAGACTCTTACCTCAATGCGCTGAAGGAATGAGTTACTTAAAAATACATTTGAAGGATCCATTGTGTAACATGAATAACTTTCCCCCTAATTTATTATCTGTTTTAATTCCTAATTAAAAAAATATTTCTATCCACTGGGGAACACATAATGAAAAATTAGTGCTTTAAGCATGACTTTTTTTGCTTTTAATATTCTTATCTTGATTTCATTAAATGAGCAACCTAGGTAATCTAATTATTTTTAAAGATACTTTTCTAGGCAGGAAAACATTTCCACTCAGTATACGTATAGGCAGTGCATACTGTGTATTAAAGCCTAATTCACTTGGTTGACTGAGATTCATGGAACTTATTAACCCAAAGCAATCACATAAATAATGTAAAATCTAATTTTCTGTTTCAGACTATCAATCTTTCTTACCTATTCCCACTGCCCCCTCCCTTTGCCCAGATCAAGTTCTTGTCACTGGATTTTAAAAGGCCTTATTCACAATAGCTTATTTATTGGGGGTTTAGTTTCAAATGCAGTAGTATCATCTGCAGCTGCTTTTTAGTGCCCTTGAATTTGATCAGAGGATGGCCTTATACATATAAAGGCTAGATAGAGATGCTTTGAAAAGCTGGCTTAAGGTTTCTACATGGCATGAAACATTACCTTTAGTGGTGCATTCTTGGCTTCAGGGAACTCCCTTTCATCCAGCCTCACCCAGCGTTGTATGAACTGCTGAACCATAGGGTTTTCATTGTTGACTATCTGGAATCCTGTAATGTTGGCTCCCCCATGCATGACTCTTTCCAGCAAAATATCGGTAAAACCCTGAAAAGATATTCAAAAGGGAATCATAACTGTAGAAGATCGTGTGTTCTTATCATATTTGTTGGTTAGAGTGATAAGGAGAAAATGAAAGTTCCTTCCCCAGGATCACTCATTAGCAATCAAGAAAACCTGGATGTGGGCTGATTCTTAAGGCACTACATCTTTGAAACTAAGGCATGATGGAGAAAATATCCATTCTTACATTTTAGTGCCTGTGTATCCATTTAGAGTAGCTGCTGCGTGGACAAACATGGGTGCCAAATTCAAGCAAATATTTACATTTGTTTCATCTACCTGTATTTTCAGTCTTTATCCATCAAGTACAAATACAATGCTTCAGGTAACTGGAAAATGTGAGAAAAGTCTGATTGTAGCTAGAAGTATATAAACATTTTCTTCAGCTAATATGCCATGCATAGCAGATTGCTTCAGATTCTAGTGATGAGTACTTTCAACATTTGTGATTTACAGAAATGCCAAAGAGTGAAACTGGCAGCTTGGTTGTACATGACGGTATAAAATCCAGTGTACATCTTACATGTGTCCATAAATGTGTCTTGACATCTACTCCATTGTATCCATTATTTGCTTCTCCTGCTCTGGTTATCATCTGGTGTCTCTGCCACTTAATATTCCCAAAGGAAGGGTCCACACCTAATCCATCTTTGCCTGAGCATCACCAACTCCCACTGGGCACTGCTATCTTCTGGGACACCTCTCCCAGGGATTACTGTCACTTCTGTTGGCTATCTGTCTCCTGCTAATTGCTGCTAATGTGTTTGGGCCCTCAATGGGCTGAAGTTACAATTTATACTTATTAGGAAAAGGGGAGAATTCTTCACCCCTTCTTCAGATTTCCCCTCCCAACATTTTAATATAAAAAACTTTCAAATATACAGAAAAGTTGAAAATTTAAGGTTTTTTTTTGCATTCTAAAAGATATTTATTGAAGTATAAAAATCATATAGAAATGTGCGCTCATCCTTATATGTATAGCTTGATGAATTGTCACAAACTGAACACAACCTCCAGAAGCCTCTCTAGTGTTATTCTCCAGTCACCACCCCCACCCCTGCCTCTTTTCATTTTATATTTCTTTAACGTGGGTAACAAGACAGTCTTAGAAAATATTTTAGTGAAACAGATTTTTCAGTTATTACTTACAGGCCCTTTCATCTTCCTTTCATAGGGGGGATATGAGTCAGTGGAGACTGGACAAAGAACTAGTCACGTCTCCTTTCTGATAACCACAAAGCCTTTTAAAATTAACACTAACTGATTGGCCTCACTATTCTTTTATGATGAGTTTTGTCCCAAGGGCCTCCTGCATGAGAGCACCTAAGACTGTTCTCTACCATTTTTTCTCCCCTGCACTAAAATCAGCAGAGCGGCCTGTGTGAGTATAAAGCCAAGCAGAGGCTACAGTTTAGGCTTAACTTTACCTAACTCCCCACTCCACCCTTCGAACATATATACAAATAAAAAACCATAGATGAAACTTTACTGAATGGTTTTAATTCCTTTACTGTGCCAAAGCATATTTAGCTGTTAAGTATTTCACAAGAAAATCTAACAACTGCACACTTGCCTGCTGGTGTGGGTGAAGGATGGGCTCTCTGTCACCTGGTCTATGTCTTAAAAGCCTGAGCTGGAAAATGTAGCTCCATTCCTTAAGCAAAAGGGGTGACAATGCTCCTGCCACCACCCTGGTCCCCAGGGTCAAAGGCAATGGCATGCACTAGGAGGCAGTATCTCTTGTGCCCCTCACACTTTGATAAACATCAGGCTCTTGTTTATCTAATATTCATAGTATTTTAAAATTGCAATATAGAATTAACAAAAGGAAGGGAGAAAAAAGGATCCCAGATCTCACTTCTTTCTTAAAGCCTGTCTTAGTTTGCCTGAGGTGTTATCACAAATACCACAAGCTGGTTTTGGCTTAAATAATGGGAATTTATTGGTTCACAGGTTTAGAAGCTAGTAGTCCAAAATCAAGGTGCTAGCAAGGCTGCACTTTCCACCCAAAGACTGTGGCATTCTGGTGCTGGCTCTGGCAATTCTTGTCAATCTTTGGCTTTCTTGTTACATGGCAATGTCCTCTCCTTTCTCTTCTAGATACTCTCTGACTTCCTGCTTCTGGCTCCTTCCTGGGTCTTTCTCTTTAAAAGGACCTGATAATCTGGATTAAGACCTACCCTCATTCAGTTGGGCCAAACCTTACCTGAAAACACCTTCAAGGGGTCCTGTTTACAATGGGTTCACACCCATAGGGACATGGATGTTTTCTTGGGGTACATAATTCAACCTACCACAAGGCCTCAGACTCAGCACTTAGTCTGGTTATTGTCCACAAAACTACTCTTTTCCAGAGGGATATGCCTTACTAAGCTTCCTTGTCAGGGGAGGGGATCCAGCTCAAATACCCCTGCCAATTACTTCCACTTATTTACAGGAAGTTTCACCTGCCACATAGGTCTCACATATTTCCACTTGGTGTCTTCCTCTCCAACAAACATATTGTAATGTGGAGACATCATTATAGGCACATGGTGCACTCATCTCTCTACAAATACATCAACCACACCACTGAATACCTAGAAGTTTCTTCAGTCAGCCCATGTTTTATTGTACATGCACCTGGGAATGAATTCTAGCACACCTCAGACTGGAACCTGCCTGACTGTCTTTATGGGATGAAATGCATCCACGGCTGCATAAATCTCACCAGGGGGAAGTCATCTTGAACTATTCTTATGGCTGGCAAGACCTCCACAAGATTGGCTCCTACTGACTGCCCTGAAAGCCAATCAGGACATACAGGTAGAAAGCACTAATATGCCCCATTGACAAAATGAAGAGAAAACAGAAGTGAAGTAGAAAAAGAAAGGAGGTAACAGGGAGATGAAAGGAGAGCTCTTGTTTTTAAAGGGCAAGAGTTGTTTGACTCCTCATCCTATGTCTCCTTCTAATGCATTTGTATAAATTTTGTTCAGTCATGACCTCTTGTTAGAATCTATGGCTTGAGTTTTGTCCTTGTGCCTGGCATTTAGATGCAGCAATCCATAGTCCTCAAGGTTGAGATAATCAAGGCTGGATTCTCCCAAAAGACTCTGAAAAAACACTAACACAGCAGAACTAACCAACAAGTATCAAGGAAGTAGAAAGGGAAAAGAGAAAGGGAGTGAATTCTAGAAAGGGAGATATTAGGAAAGCTATTCTGGAAAAAAAGCATAAGTTGACTGGTTCTTAGTAATCCTACTTCTGATGCTTTTTAAAAAAAGAATTTTCTTTTTGCATCAAATATTGCTAAACTCAACCACTCAGGTTATCACTGACAGAGCACAAGATTGTAAAAATTAAGGTCTGATTCTCTATGTAGCCTCTTCAGAGATATTAATGCAGCAGTTAATATCCAGCAGGTAAAGGGGAAAAGGAGGAAAGGTAGAGAAGGAAGGGAGATGGAAATTAAAAGACAGGCTCTGCTTAAAGACAGTATTTGGTTACCTCCTGATCCTCCTTTTCCTCCTATACCCAATATTTCAAGGTATTACACCTTTCTTGACATCTTTGATGGATTTTTTATTGTTGTGGCACTGACAAGCCTAAAGGTGACCGAATATCCCCCAAAACCTATGTGAAGACACTAACAGCAGAGGGGAGGATATAGTAAACTAAAAAGGAAAATGGGGCATATAAAAGCGTAGGTGTCAGTGGTAAGGAAATGGAGGTTAGCGGAAATATTCTAGCTCAAAGGCAGGTGTTTGTTGGGTCCTGGTTCACACTTTCATGTTATTTCGTTATTTTAAGGTATTTCACTTTTCCATAATATTCATTAGACTTCTCTCTTGACATGGTGATCTCAGACATCAAAGTGGGTATACTGAGGCCAAGACTTTCTTAAACTTTTGAAAAGACAATAAATTTACAGAGATGACCAATAAACAACCATATAAGAAAAGGAGAAATTAAAATTGGGAAGGTCATTGGAAGAAATAAAGAACTTACAAGACAGTTGCTGACTAAGGGACAGGAGCTAGGTAGTTCGTGGTCAGTCTGTTGCCCTTCCAACACAGTTTAAAGTGTGCTTTCTTTACCATTATATATATTAGAGCTAACTGTTGATAGGTACAAATACAATCTTCAAGTTCCAAAAAAAAAAGGAGGGATTTCAGTCTCTGGAGAGCATCAGCAAAGAAACTAATATTACAAAGTTGAACAACAAATATCCATGAAGAAAGAGAGTGAGTTAAATGGAGAATAGGGATATGTGTGGCAGGAAGAGGAATATTAGGAGATGAATTTTATAATAAGGGAAAGAGTTGGCTGGCTCCTATCACAACATTTGAAGACATCTTATTTGTTCAAAAATTATTCCTGTGTTTCACTTCTTGAACTGACCACTTGCAGAGCTACAAATGGGGATATTTGGCTGAGTTTCACTGATATCTCTGAACAAATAACACAATGCAACACAAAAGACCATTGAGTAGTTGGAACATTAAAGGTGAAAGTGAATTGGAAAGGTCATTAGTAGAAATAAGGAAGTTAGGACAGAATTCCTGAGTAATGAGCAGGGTTTGAATGACTCCTATTTCCCTTCTGACATGGTTCAAAGCATGTTGTCTTTTCTATCACATATCATTAGATTCTATGGGTGATGTGTATAAATACAATCCATAGGTACAGGAAACTGAGACTAGATTCTTTGAACATCTTCAGCAAAGACATTAATGTAACCAAGCTTCTACCAAATATCCAAAATTTAAGAGGGTTATAAAAAAGGGGAAGGAGTTGTGGCGGGGGGGGGGGATTACTAGGAGAATTATTTTATATCGGGGTATAAGTTGGATGTCTCATGAACTGCTTTGCCGCCTATCAAACCAATTAAAGGCATTTCACTTGTTTGTAAACTCTTGCTAGAATTCAATTATTAAGCTGACCACTTGCAGAGATGTAGATGGGGATATTTGGCTAAGGCCTCCTGAAATCTCTAAATAAAATAAAAGAACTCAAAAGACCACTAAATATCTGGAAGATTAAAGAGGAAAATAAGAAGTAGTGTTTCAGTTTGCTAAAGCTGCTGGAATGGGGATTTATTAAGTTACAAGTTACAATTCTAAGGCTGTGAAAATGTCAAAATTAAGGCATCAACAAGAAGTAGATACCTTCTCTGAGGAAAGGCTGCTGGCATCCAGGGTTCCTCTGTCACATGGGAAGGCACATGGCAAAATCTGCTGGTCCTTCTTCCCTGGGTTCTGGTTTCAATGACTCTCTCTCACAGCTCCTGTGGGTCCTTCTTGCTTTGCTGGGCATTTCTATCTCTGAGAATCTGTGGGTTCTCTCTTAGCATCTAAACTCTCTCCAAATGTCTCTGCCTCTTATCCTCTCACAAAGGACTCCAGTAAAGGATTAAGGCCCACCTTGAATGAGCTGGGTCACATTCAATTGAAACATCCTAATCAAAAGGTCTCACCCACAATAGGTCTGCTCCCACAAAATGGATTAGAAGAACATGGTGTTTTCTGAGGTACACAACAACTCCAAACCAGCACAAATGGGATGGTCATTGGTAGAAATAAGGAAGTTACAATCAAAGTGCTAAGTAATTGGGAGGAGATGAATGACTTCTGGTTCTACTTCTTTCCCTTCTAATATGATTGAAACAATGTTGTCTTTTCTATCACATATTGCTAGATTCTATGGATGATAACTGTGTAAATACAGTCTGTAGGTACAGAAAACTAAGACTATCTAGTCATTCTACTTCGGATGCTTTTTTAGAAAAGAATTTTCTTTTTGCATCAAATATTGCTAAACTCTACTGCTCAGGTGATCACTGACAGAACACAAGATTGTAAAAATTAAGATCTGATTCTCTACATGGCCTCTTCAGAGATATCTTTGGATATCTCCAGCAAATACATTAATGTAAAAGAACTTATCACCAAGTAAGCAGAATAACAGTGTTAAAAAGGGGGGTGAGACAAAAGACCCAGAATAGCCAACGTGATACTGAAGAAAAAAGTCAGAAAAGTGACACCACCTGTCAAAACTTACTATAAAGCTACAACAATCAAGACAGTGTGGTACTAGTGAAAGAACACACAAATAGATCAATGGAACAGAATAGAGAGCCCAGAAATAGACCCACACAAATATAGGCAACTGATCTTTGAGAAAGAAGCAAAGGCAATTCAATGGAGAAAGGATAGTGTTTTCAACAATTGGTGTTGGAACAACTGAACATTCACATGCAAAAAAAGAGAATCTAGACACTGACCTTATACCTTTCACAAAAACTAACTCAAAATGAATGGCTCATAGATCTAAACATAAAATGCAAAACTATGAAACTTCTAGAAAACCTAGGTGACTTGGTTTGGTGATGAGTTTTTAAATACAACACCAAAAGCATGATCCATGAAAGAAAAATTGATAAGTGTGACTGAATTAAAATAGAAAAATTATTCTCTGTGAAAGACATTTAGGAGAATGAAAAGGTAAACCACAGACTGGGAGAAAATATTTGCATTTTTCTGATAAAGGGCTTGTATCTAAAATATACAAAGAACACTTAATGCTCATCAATTAAGAAGACAAACAACCCAATGACAAAACGGGCAAGAGATCTGAACAGACACCAAATTAAAGAAGATACATGGATGGCAAATATGCATACGAAAAATGCTCAGTATCATGTGGAACAACAGGAGCTCTCATTTATTGCTGATGGGAATACAAAATGGTACAACCACATTGGAAGAGAGTCTGGCAATTTCTTACAAAGATGAACACAGGCTTGTCATACAATCCAGCAATTGTGTTCCTAAGTATTTACCCAAATGAATTAGAGATATATGCCCACACAAAAACCTGCACATGAATGTTTATAGCAACTTTATTCATAACTGCTCAATATTGGAAGCATCCAAAATTAATTTTAATAGATGAATGGATAAACTGCAGCACAGCCATACAGTGGAATATTATTCAGCAATAAAAGAAATGAAGTATCAAGCAACAAAAACACATGGGGTAAACTTAAAGGCATATTGCTAAGTGAAAGCAGCCAGTTTGAAAAAACTACATACTGTATGATCCCAACTATATGACATTCAGTAAAAGGCAAAACTATAGACCAGTAAAAAGATCAGTGGTTGATAGGGATTTGGGGAGAAGAAGGAAGAAATGAATAGGGGGAGTATAGGATATTTTTAGGAGAGTTTTTGATAGAAGAAGGAAGTTAGTAGAGAAGTGCTGACTAAGGGGCAGGAGTTAGTTGGATTCTTACTCTGCCTCACCTCCTATCACAACACTTTAAGTCATTTCACTTTTTCATAAACTCTTGCTAGGTTTCACTTTTGAGCTCACATTTGTAGAACTACAGGGGGAGATACTTGACTGAGTACCAGTAAAATCTCTAAATAGAAGAACTCAACAGAAATGAGCACCAAATACATAGAAGGAAAATATATATAATTAAAGTTGGATGATTATTGGCCAAAATAAGCAAGTTAGGAGAGAAATGCTGACTTCTGGACGGTAGTTGGCTGACTCCTGGTTCACCTGATTCCTTTCTAACAAAGATTAAGCACGTTTTCTTTTCCACAGCATATTTCCAGATTCTATGGGTGATCTGCACAAAAGTAGTCTATCAGTAGAGAAAACTGAGACTAGAATCTCAGGACAGCTCTAGCAAGGACACTAATGTAGCAGAACTTGTCACCAAGTACTAGGATGCAAAAGGGTAAGCAAACAAGGAGAGGGTGTAGTAACAAGGGGAATATTAGGAGATGAAATTTTTACCAAGGCAGGAGGTATCTGACTCACAGTTCACCTGATTCCCTTCTAATATAGTTTATAGCATGTTTTTCCATCACATATTTCTATATTGTGTGATTGATATGCACAAATATAGTGTGCAAGCTATAGAAAAGTGAGACTGCATCTTTTGGAGAACTTCAGCAAAGCCACACCTATAGCAGAACTGACCACACATATCTAGGATGTAAGATGGAGAATGAAGGAAGGGGATGGTGGTGTGATAGGAATGTGTATGAGAACAATTTTGCATAAAGGGCAGGATTTAGTTGGCTTCTTTTCCTGCTTTGTCTCCTATTGCAACATTTTAAGGCATTAATTAAAATGCCTTAAAACCAAACTGGCTAGGTTTCACTTATTGAGCTGAGTCACTGCAGAGCTACAGTGGGAAAATTGGGCCAAGTCCTACTGAAATCTCCATAAATAAAATAAACACAAAGAAATGACCACAAAACATTTGGAGAGTGGTAGGAGTAACAGATGTGTGAAGATTATTGGTAGGAAAGAAAAAGTTAGGACCTATGTGCTCACTAAGGGGCTGGAATTGGCTGACTTTGGTTCAACTGTTTCCCTTCTAAGATGGGTCAAAGAATGTCACTTTTCCATCACATATTGCTAGATTCAATGGTTGATATGGTAAATGCAGTCTGTCAGTACAGAAAACTAAGACTAGATTATTTGGACAACTTCAGCTATAAAATATGTGTAATAGAGCTTATTATCAAATACCCAGAATATGCGAGGGTAAACAAAAAGGTGGAGGGCTTATGGCAAGAAGTGTAATAGTAGGAGACTAATTTTTTTATAATGGGCATGAGTTGGCTGGCTCTTGATCCTGCTTTTCTTCCTATCATATTACTTTAAGGTATCATACTTGTTCATATACCTTTCCTAAGTTTTACTTCTACTGCAAAGGTACAGGTGGGAATATTTGGCCAAGCCTCGCTGAAATTTCTATCAATAAAGTAACAACAGAAATGAAAATCAGATAAACAGGAAAAATGGAAAGTGGGAAGATCGTTTTTAGAAAATAGGAAGTTAAGAAAGAATTGCTGACTAATGGGCCAGAGTTGCCTGACTCCCTGTTCACCTGCTTTCCATCTAACTAGTTTAAATCATGTTGTCTTTCTATAACATATTGTTAGATTCTATAGATGAAATGAAAAAATACAGATTTCAAGGTACATAAAACTAAGACTAAACTCTCTGGACAATTTCAAAAAGAATACTAATGTAGCAGACGTGGCCACCTCATATCCTGGAAGTAAGAAATAGAAGGAGAAAGGAAGACAGGCCTGTGCTAAAAGGGAATATTAGGAGACCACTTGTGTGTGAGGGTTAGGGGTTTACTGGCTCCTGAACTTACTTTGCCTCCTGTTACAACATTTTAATGCATTTAACTTGTTCATAAATTCTATATAGGTTTCACTTCTAGAGCTGACCAATGCAAAGCTATAGGTGGCGCTATTGAGTTCAAGTCCCACTTAATCCTCTGTAAAGATCATAACATAAGGAAAATGACCACCAATCACCTGGATGAAGAAAAGGAAAATAAAGGAGTGGAGGCCAGTATTAGAAAGTAGGGAGTTAAAAGAGATCCTAAGAGCAGGAGTTGGCTGCCCCTTGGATCAACTTCACTTATTACCTCCTTATTTTATTTCTCTTGTTGATAACTCCTGCTAGATTTATCCTTTTGAGTTGATGACACACCAATCTCAATTTTGGATATAGATGCTGAGTATCTCTAAAACTTCTGTAAAAAGATTAATGTAACTCAAATGACCACGAAAAAGATAAAATAGATAAATGGTTAAAACAAAAGGGTAAAGAACAATGGTAGAAAGACAGAAATTATGAGACACTTGTTGGCTGAGGGGCAAGAATTGGCTGCCTCTTAGTCTACCTTCCACCTCTATTCTATTTTTTTTTAACTTTTTATTTTGAAATAATTTCAAACTTACAAGAAAGTTGCACAAATAATATGAAAACAATACAGAAGACTCCAAATAAACCCCTTACCCAGATTTATCAACTTTTAACATTTTGCTCATGTTTTTTATATCACTCTCTCTCTCTTTCTATATTCTAAACATTTTAGAGTAGCTTGCACACATCATGCTCCCTTATCTCTTTTTTAATGCAATTTTATTGAGATATATTCACACACCATACAATCATCCAAAGTGTATAATCAGTTGTTCACAGTAGCATCATATAGTTGTGCATTCATCACCACAATCAATTTTTTGAACATTTTTATTACTCCAAAAAAAAATTAAAAATAAGAATAAAACTAAAACTAAAAAAGAACATCCAAAAAATCCCACCCCCATCCCATTACTCATTTAATTTTTGTCCCTATTTTTCTACTGATCTGTCCATACTCTGGATAAAGGGAGTGTGAGACACAAGGTTTTCATAATCACAGAGTCAAACCATGTAAGCTATACAGTTACACAATCATCTTCAAGGGTCAAGGCTACTGGGTTGCAGTTCAACAGTTTCAGGTATTTCCTTCTAGCTATTCCAATACACTGAAATCTAAAAATGGATATCTATATGATGCATAAGAATACCCTCCATAATGACCTGTTGACTCCATTTGAAATCTCCTAGCCACTGAAACTTTATTTTGTTTAATTTCTCTTCCCCCTTTTGGTCAGGAAGTCAGTCTTTCTCAATCCCACAATGCTGGGTCTGGGCTCATCTCCGGAAGTCATGTTCCATGTTACCAGGGAGGTTTACAACCCTGGAAGTCATGTCCCACATAGGGGGGAGGGCAGTCAATTTACCTGCTCAGTGGGCTTAGAGAGAGACAGGCTATCCGAGCAACAAAAGAAGATCTCTGGGGGTGACTTTTAGACACAATTATAAATAGGCTTAGCCTATCCTTTGCAGTAACAAGCTTCATAAGGGCAAGCCCCAAGATTGAGGACTTGGTGTACTCCAATGGTAGTCCCCAATGCTTGCAAGAATATCAGGAATTCCCCAGGTGGGGAAGTTTAATGTTTCTACATTTTTTCCTCAGGCTCTCAAGGGGGCTTTGCAAATACTTTTTATTCTCTGCCCAAATTACTCTGGGATGTAATAGTGTTTTGTGCTAACTTGTACAAACCAAACAGATTTCACCCCAATGTAATTATGGTGTTTGAATAAACTGACCATAAAGTTAACCTATATAGCATGCTACAGAAAATACAGATTTTGCACCAAGTAAACATCTCTTCCCTTGGTCTCACACAGAAGCTGAGGTTTTAAAACACAGTCAATAACATCATTTTCCATTTAGTCCAGTTTACCTTAGTTCTAACCAGGTCCATTTCGTTCATATCTCTAATTGAAGTCTGATCTCTTTCTTCAGCTTCTTTAACATTTTCTGCCTGGGGTAATGCTGACATTCATAGCTGCTGAAATCTGGCTTTGAGTCTCAGATGTCACACAGATACCCGAAGTTCCAGGGCCCAAAAAGGTTATACAGAAACAGCTCAGCATCTCAGAATTTAGAGACAACCATTACAACTCATGAATAGATGTGCCTGCTGTAAGAGCTTACAATCTAGGAAACTTTACCATAAGCCTTCCCCTGCTAACCTATGCTCTCAAATTCAATTCTCAGAGTTTGCACATTACAGTTAGTCCCTATTAGTGAGGCATTATAATGTTTGTCTTTTTGATTCTGGCATATTTCACTCAACGTACTATCCTCAAGGTCCATTCACCTAGGTGTATACCTCACAACTTTATTTCTTCTTACTGCCACTCAGTATTCCATTGTATGTATCCACCACAGTTCACCATTCCATTTATCAGTTGATGTATCCTTAGGCCCCTCCATCCATTGCAAATCATGAATTCTGCTGCCATAAACACCAGTGGTGCAATGTCCACTCATGTCCCTGCTCTCAGTTCTTCCAAGTATATAACCAATAACGGGGTTTCAGGATCGTATGGCAACCTCATAGTTAGTTTCCAGTGGAACCACCACACTGCCTTCCAGCTGGGCTGTGCCATTCTACCTGCCTACCAACAGGGAATAGGTACATCCCTCTCTCCACATTTTCTCCAGCACTTGTATCCCACTGTTTATTTTTTTAAACAGTTTTATTCATACACCTTACAATTCACCCTAAGTAAACAACCAATGATTCCCAGTATAATCACGTAATTATGCATTCACTACCACAATCTATATGAGAACATTTCCATTTCTTCCCCAAGCAAAGAGGAAAAGGGGAAAAAAATGAAGAAAATACAAAAGATAGTAGAAAAATAAAATTAAAATACAATGAAAAGGTCAGACAACAGCACCACCATGAAGAATCCCTTTTTACTCCCTTATATCCTCCACTTATAGACAATTAGCCTTGGCTTATTGCCTTTGGTACAATTAGTGGAAGCATCTTACAATGTAACCATTAACTATAAACTCTAGTTTGCATTGCTTGTATTATTCCCCTTGTGCCAGTTTGAAGGTATTATGTCCCCCAAAATGCCATTATCTTTGATGTAATCTTGTGTGGGCAGATGTATCAGTGTTGATTAGATTGTAATACTTTGAGTGTTTCCATGGAGATGCACCCCACCCAACTGTGGGTGATGACCCTGATTGGATGATTTCCATGGAGGTGTTGCCCCACCCATTCAGGGTGAGTCTAAATTAAATCACTGGAGCCATATAAATGAGCTGACAAACAGAAGGAACTCAGTGCAGCTAAGAGTGATGTTTTGAAGAGGAGCTACAGCCAAGAGGGACACTTTGAAGAATGCACAGAAGCTGAGAAAGTAGCTGCAGATGAGAGACAGTTTGAAGACAGCTGTTGAAAGCAGACTCTTGCTCTGGAGAAGCTAAGAGAGGACAAACACCCCAAGAGCAACTATGAGTGACATTTTTGAGGAACTGCAGCCTAGAAAGGAATGTACTGGGACAAAGCCATTTTGAAACCAGAACTTTGGAGCAGGTGACAGCCACATGCTTTCTCAGCTAACAGGGCACCATGGGCCATCCTCCAGTGAAACATTAGCAAGCTAGAACACCCATATACCATCCAATTTTCAACACCTTGCAATGTTGACATTCATTTGTTCTCTCTCATTTAAAAACATTCTTATATTTGTGTATTTAATCACCATCATTGACCAGTCTAGGTTTTGCTAAGTCATACAATCCCAGTCTTTATCTTCTACCTTGCATTCTGGTGTCACACATGCCCTTAGCCTTCCTCTTTCAACCATACTCACACTCATCTTTGTTCAGAGTACTTACAATATTGTGTTACCATCACACACTGTGATGCTATCCATTCCATTTTTGGATCTATACAATCAATCCTTTTGAACAGCATCAAATGCCCAATCTCTAACTTCTTTCTAGCTCCTGATAACCTATGTTCTCAACTCTCACATTTTGCTCATCAATGTTAGTCCATATTAGTGAGACCATACAGTACCCTTACTGATAGTCTTCATTTCTACATTCTTCTCCAAACCTCTCTCTCCTGTCTTTTCCTGTCTGTCTAAGGTGTTCCCTTTAGTATTTCTTGTAGAGCAGGTATCTTGTTCACAAACTCTTTCAGTGTCTGTCTGAAAATGTTTTAAACTCTCCCTCATTTCTAAAGGACAGTTTTGCCAGATATAGAATTCTTGGTTAGCAGTTTTTTCCTTCAATATCTTAAATATATCATACCACTACATTCTCACCTCTATGGTATCTACTGTGAAATCTGCACGTAGTCTTATTGAGCTTCCTTTGCATGTGATGGATTGATTTTCCCTTGCTGCTTTCAGAATTCTCTCTTTGTCTTTGACATTTGGTAATCTGATTATTAAGTGTCTCGGAGTTGGTCTATTCAGATCTATTCTGTTAGGGGTTCATCACACTTCTTGGCTCTGTAATTTTATGTCTTTCATAAGAGATGGGAAATTTTCAGTGATTATTCCCTCCATTATTCTTTCTGCCCTTTTTTCCTTCTCTTCTCCTTCTGGGACACCCATGACATGTATATTCATGAGCTTCATGATGTCATTCAATTCCCTGGGACCCTGCTCATATATTTTCTTTTCCCTATCTGTTCTTTCGTGTGTAGGATTTCAGATGTCCTGCCCTCTATTTCCTGAGTCCTTTCTTCTGCCTCTTCCAATCTGCTGTTGTATGTCTCCATTGTGTTTTTCATCTCTTGCATTGTGCCTTTCATTCCCATAAGTTTTTTTCAAACTTTTTAGTTCTTCCTTATGTTTGCCCAATGTCTTCTTTATATCCTTCATCTCTTTTGCTATATATTCCCTCAACTCATTGATTTGATTTTTGAATTGATTTAGGATATTTGTTTGAAGATCTTTAATTAGTTGTTTCAATTCCTGGGGCTTATTTGAAGTGTAAGTTTGTTCTTTTGACTGGGTCATATCTTCATTTTTCCTAGTGTGATTCATAATTTTTTGTTTTCTAGGCATCTGGTTTCCTTGATTACCCCAATCAGATTTTCCCAGACCAGAGGGGCCCAGGTTTCAGGAGGAGGCTCTATTTCCCTGAGGGCAAGACCCAGAAGATTGTGAGACTTTCTTGTGAGGCCTTTAGACTCTGTGCTTTTCCTATCCTTCCCAGCAGGTGGCACTTGTCAGTCTGTAGCTCCCCACCAGCATAAAGAAGTGTGGTGCATTTAATTCTCAGTGGATCCTGTCCCTGCCAGGGACTGAGGGTGTCAGAAGCCAAGTGTGCCGGTTTGAGTGTACTGTGTCCCCCAAATGCCATTATCTTTGTGGTTTTGTATGGGGCAGGCATTTTGGTGATGGTTGGATTTGCTTGGAATGTGCCCCACCCAGCTGTGGGCAATGATTCTGATGAGATGTTCTCATGGAGGCGTGGCCCCACCCATTCGGGGTGGGCCTTGATCCGTGGAGCTACATAAATGAGCTGACTCGGGGGGAGGAAGAGAGTGCAGCTGGGAGTGATGTTTTGAAGAGGAGCAAGCTTGCTAGAGAGGAACGTCCTGGGAGAAAGCCGTTTTGAGGCCGGAGCTTTGGAGCAGATGCCAGCTGCCTTCCTAGCTAACAGAGGTTTTCCGGAGGCCATTGGCCATCCTCCGGTGAGGGTACCCGATTGCTGATGTGTTGCCTTGGACGCTTTGTGGCCTTAAGACTGTAACTGTGTAGCGAAATAAATCCCCGTTTTATAAAAGCCAATCCATCTCTGGTGTTTTGCATTCTGCAGCATTAGCAAACTAAAACAGATTTTGGTACCAGAGAAGTGGGGTGCTTTTGCTGCTGAGTTTGCAAATACCAAACATGTTGGAACGGCTTTTTAAATGGATAAGGGGGAATTTCTGGAAGAGTTGTGAGGAGCTTGATAGAAAAGGCCAAAACTGCTTTAAAGAGACTGTTTGTGGAAATATGGACTCTAAAGATACTTCTGATGAGGACTTGAACAGAAATGATGAATGTGTTGTAAACTGGAAGAAAGGCGATCCTTGTTTTAAAGTGGCAGAGAATTTGGCAAAATTGAGTCCTGGTGTCAGATGGAAGGAAGAATCTGGAAGCAACAACTTGGAATACTTAGCTGAGGAGATCTCCAGACTACGTGTGGAGGACGTATCCTGGCTTCTCCTTGCAGCTTATAGTAAAATGTGAGCAGAGAGAGATAAACTTAGAACTGAACTCTTGGGTTCAAAGAAACCAGAAGTTGATGGCTTGGAAAATTACGGGCTTCCAGTGGGTAGAATCCCAGAAGCTACAGCCCAACCTGAGGACAAGCCAAGATTGGATAAGGAGTTAAGCAGAAAGGATTTGTGGAAACTCCTATTGTCTGATGGCTTTGACCCCTGCATGCTTCATGCAAAGCCAACAGAATTTTTGCGAGATCTTTATAGACGGAGCCATTGCTGGTCTGGACTGGAGGAGACAGACAAGGAAAAAATTAAAGGAAAAATCTCTTCAAAGACAGAGCCATGGAGGTTGAGGTCTGGAGTCAAGAGGTTTAGGGCTGGGAGAGCGGAGCAGCCCACATGCATGGAAAGGGTGAGTTTGCCCTGGAGGTCGAGGGCGGGCTTTCCGCCTCGATGCTCTGGAAGAGTTTTGCCACCTCAGGTCCCAAAGAGGTTGGAGCACATTCCCAGGGAATTGGGGAGAGCCTGGCTGCCACCACACTGTTCTGAAGGGGTTGAGCGTGTGACCCGGAGATGGAAGGGAATCCGGGAGCTGCCCCGATGTTTGAGGAGGGTGGGGCCGAGAAGGTGGTCTCCCCAATGTGTGGAAATGTTGGAGCACTCACCTAAGTGTTTGGAGAGGAACGGGCTGCAGAAAAGGCCCTTGGGAAGGGTTAGGCTCCCACTCTCTCAAGCCCCAAGGATGCAACATTGTTCTGTAAATGACTCTCGGACTTTGAAATCTAATGGACTTTGTCCTGTGGGTTTTAGGAACTGTTTTGCTCCTGTTAACCCTGTTTTCCTTACTGTTTCTCCTTATGGCAATGGAAATGTTTATCCTATGAATGTCTCTCCTTTGTATATTGGAAGCACATAACTTGTTCTAGGTTCACAGATCCACAGCTAGAGGGGAATTATGCCTTAGAACTGACCAAGCCTAAACTGATTTTGATGGGATTTTGTACTTAACTTTTGTTACTGAAATGATTTAAGTTTTTGTGATATTGTGATGGAATGAATGTATTTTGTATTTGGAAAGATAATGTCATTTTCGGGTTCAGGGGGTGGAATGTGCCGGTTTGAGTGTATTGTGTCCCCCAAATGCCATTATCTTTGTGGTTTTGTATGGGGCAGGCATTTTGGTGATGGTTGGATTTGCTTGGAATGTGCCCCACCCAGCTGTGGGCAATGATTCTGATGAGATGTTCTCATGGAGGCGTGGCCCCACCCATTCGGGGTGGGCCTTGATCCGTGGAGCTACATAAATGAGCTGACTCGGGGGGAGGAAGAGAGTGCAGCTGGGAGTGATGTTTTGAAGAGGAGCAAGCTTGCTAGAGAGGAACGTCCTGGGAGAAAGCCGTTTTGAGGCCGGAGCTTTGGAGCAGATGCCAGCTGCCTTCCTAGCTAACAGAGGTTTTCCGGAGGCCATTGGCCATCCTCCGGTGAGGGTACCCGATTGCTGATGTGTTGCCTTGGACGCTTTGTGGCCTTAAGACTGTAACTGTGTAGCGAAATAAATCCCCGTTTTATAAAAGCCAATCCATCTCTGGTGTTTTGCATTCTGCAGCATTAGCAAACTAGGACACCAAGCTAAGGCTGTTTTTTCTTTTTTTTACCCCCATGCCCTGGAGTCTGAATTCTCTGAGGGAGGGCTGCCACTCTAAGGGAAGATAAGCCCTTTAGGGAATTATCTTCTATACTTGAATTTTTCCTTTGATTCTCTATCTTAACTCCACCCTTGCCTAGGTCACTGCTGACAATTTAAAATGCCTGAGGCTTTTTCTAATGAGCTACTTAGAATGAGAGAAACAAAAAAAGGAAAAAAGAAGTCCACTTTTCAGAGCCAGTCCCCAGCCCTCCATTTCACCAGGTAAAAACTGGAGTTGGTACCTGGTTCTCTGTGCCCCTTCTCTTGGGACACAGTTCTTTTCCAGTGTTCTGAGCTCAGCAGACTCCAAAAGCCTCTGTTTTTATTTATTTGTGTATTTTTTTTCTGTCAGCCCTGCCTCCTCTCTGCCAGGAGAAAGCTCTGGATTCCTTTCCTGCTTGCTCCAGGTTTATCTGTGCTTGTAGCATGTATTCAGTCGTCCAAATTTGTTCATTAAAACTGCAATTGGAGCTTGGTTGAGCTATCTTCCCTTCCTCTTAGGACAGTGCTTCTGTTTCCCAAAGGGAAGTGTTTCAGTTCAGCCTTCCATGTCTTTGGGGAGGGGCACCATCTCCACAGTTTGAGGAGCTTTGCTTAATGTTCTATGCTACAATCTCAGCTGTTTCACCCATTCCAGACTGGTATACAATGTGTGTTCAGTCACTGATGTCCCCCATCAGTTGTTCCAGACTATTTTCTAGTTATTCCTGGCTATTTACTAGTTGCTCTAGGGGACTAACTAAATTCCACATCTCCCTATGCCACCATCTTGCCCTGCCTCCTTCCTTATCTCTTAATAATTCCATGCATATTTGCCAAGAATAAGTATGTGCTGGTTTGGATGTATTATGTCCCCCAAAATGCCATTATCTTTGATGCAGTCTTGTGTGGGCAGGAAACGTACTGGTGTTGACTGGGTTGGAGACTTTTGATTGGATGTTTCCGTGGAGATGTGCTAACTCAACTGTGGGTGAGATCTTTCATTGGATAATTTCCATGGAGGTGTGGCCCCGCCCACTCCACATGGGCCTTGATTAGTTTACTGGAGCTCAGACAGAAGGAGCAAGCTTGCTACAGCCAAGAGGGACACTTTGCAGAATGCACAGGAGCTGAGAGAGGAGCTGCAGATGAGAGACAGTTTGAAGACGGCCATTGAAAGCAGACTTTTGCACCAGAGAAGCTAAGAGAGAAAAAACATCCCAAGAGCAACTAAGAGTAACATTTTTGAGGAACTGCAGCCTAGAGAGAAATGCCCTGGGAGAAAGCCATTTTGAAACCAGAACTCTGAAGTAGGTGCCAGCTACATGCCTTCCCAGCTAACAGAGATTTTCTGGACACCATTGGCCATCCTCCAGAGAAGGTTCTGATTGTTGAGGCATTATCTTGGACACTTTATGGCCTTAAGACTGTAACTTTGAAACCAAATAATCCCCCTTTATAAAAGCTGGTCCATTTCTGGTGTTTTGCATTCCAGCAGCATTAGCAAACTGGAAGAAAGGATATTCTATTGTTTTAAAACATGTTCTCTTTTCTCACACATATTGCTAGATTCTATTGTAGTAGTGGGCTGATAGGAAAATTGAAGCTCGACTCTCCCCAAATCCTCAGCAAAAACTCTAGTGCAGCAGAGCTGGCCAATAAAACTTCGTCATAAGTGATGACATGAATAATTGGGGGAAAATGGATTCAAAAGTAGGCATGGTTTTATTAGGATAGAGGTTCTGGCTATGGGGCAGAAGTTGACTAGTTCCTGGTTCTCCTGCATTTCCTATCACTTTATTTTAAATCATTATTGTTGCTAGATTTCCTTTCTTGAGCTTCCTGTCCACAGTCTTTGAGTTTGGAGAATTGAGGACAAATTCCCTAAAACCTTTGTAAAGACAATAATTCAACAGATCTGACCATCATACATCCAGTAGTCCAAGGGGAAAGAGGAAGTCGAGTGGTAGGATGGGAGGGTTAAGAGTTGGTGGTTCCTGATCCATTTTTTCTTTCTGCTTTGATTATCTTCACTCAAAGTCTGCAATTTTGGGAATTTTTATCCCCTGTCCTCCCTCAACCCTATAAAAAATTAATGCGACAGAATTGGCCATCCAGCACCCATCTCTTGCAGGAAAGGAAAAGGTTAAGGAGTGTGGAGATGGATATTCCATGACCACCTCTGCATAAAGGGTTAGAGTTTCCTAGCTCCTGGTCATTTTTCCCCTCTCCCATTGTGCTTGGCAACTGGGGCATGCCCTTCTCCTGCTCTTTTGAGAAATGGATGCTTCTGGCCTCCCTGAAATCTTTGTAAAAATGCCCATACAGATTTTGTCACCCAAAAGCCATTAGGTAAAGGTGGAAAAGGGAAAGGGGGGAGGGTAAGAAGTAGAAACATATATTTTAAGAGAGAGCTTCTGGCTAATGGTAGGTGTTTCTTGCCTCCTGATTGTCCATTTCCTTCTTTCTCATGATCATGAGCACTTGGGGATGGCCACCCATAATCTACCATGTTATAAATTTTGAGTAACTGGTTTCCAAAAACTTTTGTAAAAATTGAGTGAAGGTAAAAGAAAAAAGAGATGGAGTTGCAAGGAGTAGGGAGAAGTAGAGGGAGGCATGCATCCTACCCTTCTGCCAGCATCCTATCCATCCACCTGCCAGCTGTCCAATTAGTCTCTATAGCCAGCTACCTCAGACTCCACCCCTGAAGCTGCCTGTTATTGGTCCCTCTTTATCATGTGACCTTTCCCAGAGCCTTCTATCCTATTGCCCCTCCCTGACAGAAACACCCATGGATGGGGAGAAGCCCTTCAGCCAATCAGCTCTAAGCATTCTCAGGAGACTTCCTGACAGACGTACTCCAATTATTTCTACTTAGACTTCTTTCTACCCCACAGCCCAGCTTCCTCCTTATACTTCACTTCCTTTTCCTGTTTTCCCCTGAATTCTGTGAGTAGAAGTTGTGTAGTGACTAGAAAGCAATACATGTGAACATAGATGGATTTTTTCTTTTTTTAGTATCAGAAAATCTATGTCTTTAGAAAAAAATGTTTGATCACTGCTTTATATATGTGATGAATAAGTTCACAAGTTTTTATTTTTTAACTGGTCTTTGGTGCAGAACAAAATTAACGTTTGGTTTAGGGTTCTTTAAGACGTTTCAGTGTGCTCTGACTTTTGTTTCAGGGTTTAAGTTTCTAATCTGAGCTCTTCTTCCAATGGCAACTGATTATAAAAAGGCAGAAAATTATATCCTTCTATTTAATACACACATTTTAAAAAACAAGTCTGACTTCAAAGGAAATTTCTGTATCATGAATTCTATTTCCTCACCGAGGTTCATCTGCTATTAAAAATCATGTATTTTAAAATAATATATTTTTACCAAAGACAAAATGTGTTTCAGTAGATTTATTTGGTATTTTTGTGAAAAGGATGGCTCATTTTGCTTAAGCAGTTTGATGTTTTATAGCAACTGCTTTATCCCTTCTCTGAATTGTAGACCCCTTTAGTAGTTCATTTCTGCTCGAAAACCTGTTTCTTATTCTGGCATCTCCCATATACCAAAAAACATTAGAAATTCTTCCTTTTTTCTTTGCTTTTTATCCTTTTTTCTTTTGATTTCTTGAAGGTAGGGATTTATAGTCATGATTTCTCATATAGCTGGGCTCTGAGAGTCTGCTTTCAAGAGGATGCCATCTATTGCACATTATTATATTTTGAGGCTTTATTTTGAATTGTCAAAATTGAATTCATTATGAAAGAGAAACCAATGACTCTCCAAATACAGCCTCTCTTATACTCTAGAACCTCTTATTTAACTGTCTGCTGACTAAATTGACTTCCATGTTCCACATGCATCTTAAAAATAACCTACCCCAAAGCAAAGTTATTACGTTCCCTTAAAACCTCTTCCTATTTCTGTATTTCTTCTTTCAATTAATGGCACTTTAGACCTACTGAGACACTGAGTATGGGGCCTGAGCATGTGTAGTTTTATAAAACTCAACAAATGATTATGAAGCACAAGCAAGTTTGAGAAACCCTGGCCTAGATTACTGCCCTAGCTTCCTAGTTGCTGTTTCAACTTGCAGTTCTTTACCTCTCCAGTTTATTCTTCAGATAATAAATTTGCCTTCCTAAAATACCATTTAGGGCATAATACTCCTTTCCTCACATCATTGCAATAGTCCCCTACTTTCTAAATGCATATTAATAGCCAAATATCTGAACCATTTCAATTAGTAAAATAATGACTGAGAAAACTTTGTATCAAATTTATACGTGAATCATCTCCCAGGTATAGAAGGCAACTTGTAGTCTTCTCTTTCTCCAATGATTACATAGGCTCTTACCCATTTTGGTGACTGCTTCTGGACTTTTGTACTCCTTAATTATTGCATGCATTCCCATGCCTTCTCTGTAACAAGTATATGTGTACATTCCACAACATTATTGCTAAGAGACTCCAAAGTCCCAGATTCTCTTTTGCACTAAGTGAAATTTCTGTTAAACTCATTTTATTATTTTATCTGGACTTTAATAATTAGAAGTGATGACCAGGAACCCAATGCTTCTTGTATCTTTACAGTAGATCTACTGAAATCTGGTTCTGTTTGCATTTCTTCAGTTCTCTTTGGTTGAAGTTGATGGTTGCACTGGCTAACTGCCATGGTCGTATCCTTTCTTGTGGGTGGACCAATAAACTTTGTGTGCAGAGGGAGAGATTTAAAGAGATGAGAGAAAGCAGAGAAAGACTGGAGGCAATCCTACTGTTCACATATAGAATGAGTTGACACTCTGCTTGCTTATTTTTTATGTTCTAAGTATATGTACATTTGACTCTCTGTATGCCTCTATAGAACAGTGGCAATATTTGTTGGAAATATGAGTATACTATCCAGATTATTTTGAGAGGGAAACTACTCACTTGGATTTGTAAATTCTGATATACTTCATCAATTGCATCATTTCTCAATCTCTTCAGTTGTGTTTGTTTGACCCAGTGCACTGTTTGCTACACCTGAAAGCAACTATGTAAAACCAACCATGATCTTTATGCCTAAGCAGTTCATGCAGGGCCTTGTAAGTTATTTTTGATTAATTCTCCAAGGCCATCTTTTACACAGACACTGGTTACACAACTGGCATCCAAACACAGACTGTCCTTGATTTAAGAATAGCCAGACAACCCAGTCTTACAAAGATTCAAATGACTTTGGTATTATCCTGTCTACCTTGATATAAAAACATGCTGCAATTCCTTTTCCTTTCTGTAGTGTGGATAACTGAGAATTGGAAATAAATATATTCAAGTCTTACTTTTACAGCACTTATTTTCAAGATATTCTCTAGAGATTGCCTTCATATAATACTATTCTTAGGGCAAATTTTGTACAGTGACAAAAACAGAGACAAGATAAGTTAGGTGACTTTCACTGAGTTGATGGTAGCCTACACATGAGAAATGGGAAAGGTGGTTCACCTCTAGGAAAAATGAAAGCAGTAGAACGAGGGTTGGAAGGCTGCCAAGGATGACTATCTTATGATTAGGATGAAGGCTGACTCTGCCTTTAACCATTTCAGTTGTTTATCTGGATCATGCTTAGATAGCGAAATGCATACTAATTGTGGTGACTCAAGTTAGGTTGCTAATGAGAGACAACTCTTTTCCTACAAAGGTCCATCCTCCTGGAAGGGTGTAATATGTAGAGTTGAAGATTACAGCATATAAATTAGCACTTGATTTCAGGTTTCTTGTATTGTTCGCTCACTGTTTTATTCTCTAATTCAATCAATGAGCACACACTGAAGCCTACTAAGTGTTAGCTGTTAATACAATGGTAAGCCATATCAAACTTGATCCCTGTCTTCATGGTACTTCAGTCCAGTGAGAGTTATTTGTATAAATATACAAATAATTACAACTTGACATAAGTGTTATTAGTGGGGAAAATAGCCACCACTGATTTTTTGTAATTAACAGCTTTACTAGGAATAATTTATATACCATAAGATTCACCCATTTGCCAATGATCTTTTAAAGCTTTGATGAGATCATGTCCCTCCCCTTTGTGAAACTCTTCAGAGGCTTTCTGTGCTGTTGAAAAAAGCTAAAACTCCTTAACCTGGCCTGTTAAGGCCTTACATGTCTTGGGCTCTGTCACTCACTGCTGTAGCCCAAATTACCTCTGACAGTTCTGAGATGGTGTCAGGTCTTTTCTGCCTCAGGAACTTGGCATGTGCTGTTTCTTGTGCATTGTGAACACTTTTCCTGATTCTTCATGAAGCTGGCTCCTTCTCACCCATCAGATCATTGTTTCAAAGTCACTTTTACAGAGAGGCCTCCCCTGACCACCCTATGCAAAATGTTGACTCCCTGCACTCCACCTTCCCTTCATTCTTTGTCTCAGCACCTCTTCTAGTTCTACATCACTTATCATAAAGTGCAAAAGTTTTGTCTGAACAAAATGATCATAATGTTCTTAAGGATACTATCTTCTGTCTTCCTTAGAGTGCACTGAGCAAGGTATTATGCACACAGGTGGTATAAAGGGAAAAGACATACTGTAAAGATCTCTAAAGCAGTAGTACCCAAAGTATATGAGGACTGGTGCTGATCCATTGCTTGTTACCAGTCTGAGATGATAGAAGAACAAAAATTGAGAGAAGCCTTTTAGAAACCTTTATAGCAATTTGACAGGGTAATATTATCCCTGTTGAATTTAATACCAAACAATTGTGTTTGTATTATATATATTCTTTTTTTATTTCATGATTTTTAGTAATTCATTTTTGTTATATTTTATTGGTTTGTGAAGGATTTGGAGAAAAAAAAACTGGGCCTTTATCACAGATAGCTTGAGAAGCACTATTTTAGAGGATAGGATCTGGGAGCCTAGGGGAAAAACAGAATTCTTTCAATTTATTTTGCTAGAACTTTGGGTAAGAGGTGATATTTTCTTGCTAATTTCAGGTAGCAGAGAGAACAAAATGGTTGACTATAATGGAGGCATTTTCAGACAGATAAAACAAGAGTCTCAACGTTGGTTACTTTAAACTGACAAGTGCCTGTGGTTTTCTAAATGCATGGTAGGAAATTGGACCCCAGCAAAGTCACCCTCTTCATTCCCTTGGTGCTCTGCTGTACCTTATCTCCATTTTGAGAAGGTGAATTATGATCCACCAAAGGGGTATATACTCAGGGGAGGGTGGCTGGGCTCCCTGGCATTTGAGACCAGTGGGAGTTTTTCCCTCCAAGCCCATCTCCCTTGTTTGTAAGGTCAGGCTCCAGCCCAATGAGTTCTGTGTTTACATGCCATTTGCTGAGGTGTCAGTGATCAACACACGTAGCTTCGAGCATTTGAAGTTTTTATTTAGAACATTAAAAACGGAAGATTAAAGAAAGGGAGAGTATAGAACAGAACAAGAACACCTGGAAGGGGAAGGGAGAAGGGAATAGTGGTTATTGGCAAGTGAAAAAGCATAACTCAATCTTATTCTAACTCATTTTCTTTCTAAACAAAACAAGCCTTTCTCAATTTCAGGTACATTCAGAGATTTGGCAAACCACAAAGTTTGCCTCTTTAAGCCTAAGTTATTCCTGGTGGCCTTTTCTGGGTTCTATTTTATAAGAATGTTTTTGTTTTAGCAAAATTAGATGCCAGCTCTACCCCTGGCAGCTAACATTACTTAACTTTCACTTTCAGGCTCAACATTGTCCCCAACTCTGTGACAAGTCTCAACCTAGGCAGGGAAACTGTTGGGTCTTCTATGGCAGTGGTTAATTGGAACAGCACTGAATGAGCCCTGCTGTGGCTCACATTCTCCCCTGGAAACCCTAATTGCTTTTTTTTTTTTTTTTAATCTCATTTTAAGGAACATCTGTTGTTAGGCCATCTCAACCCAGATCCAATTAGCCTTATATCAACTGCTTTGACCATTTTGATAGATCCTTCAAATCCTCGGCTCTGTTTAGACCTTGACTAAGGGTAATAGTATCCCTTTTGGCTTTTGCCCACCTGGACTGATTTTATGACTTCAGTCTTTGTCTTAAGAATTTGTATTGCCAAGGATGACAGGGCCTGGCTTTGCTCCACTGCTTATGTTCTCAGCATTTACCCAACTGTTGTGCCTACACTCTCATCTCTGGCTTTCCCTGGACTACATCTACCCTTCATCACAGGAGAAATGTAGAGCTGGAAGTGACCTTGTAGTGTTTTCCAAACTTTAGTCATTAATATAATACCTTTATTGCTTTTTGTCATACTTATAAGCAGTCTGTCTGAACTATTATTTACCTAATATTTTTCTTTACAGACTCCATTTTTTAACCTAAATATCTACTTTAGCCTCAGTCTATAGAATGGTGTCTATAAAATCACAGAATTGATGGGTTAGCTATCTTTTCCTAATACATACTTAATATAAATTCAAAACTAATAAATTTAAAAAGAAGTTTGGCTGTGCACTACCTAAAATCATTTCATACAAATAGCACACTTTGGGAAATAGCGATTTGGTCTAACTAACTCACCACTTCAAAAATTAAGAAACAGGTTCAGGGAGGTTGGATTTGTCACAAGGCTAATGAGAGGAATTCTTGGGATTCAAGCCTGTTTCCTGGCTCCTAGTATAGTGATTTTTTCATTACATTATGCTGCCTCCCCCTTTTGCATCTATTCCTAATGTTATCTAGGGTTTTACACACAACAGCTGAGCTACCATTATTGACTTATATGAAAAATTTAAATCATAACACTTAGCATACCTGGGAATGCAGTATAAAGCATCTTGACCCAGGACTTTACCATGAGAGAAAGAGAGGCTGTTGACAGACAGACTGTATACAGAGGGAGCTGGTTACCTCTGGGACTAGAGTAGAGAAACATCACTACCTTAGACAGAGTCCTGGAAGAGAAAACAACAGTTAACTGTGGAACAACCCCTAAAAATATATGATTTTAAAAATATACTAACCGATACAGTATTTAGAAGAGACTTACCTGATGTATGTCCATTTCTGGCCTGGCCAGATCACATAACTGGCCTGTGATCCTGGTGGAATATTTTTGTTTCTTCCAGGGCTTTTAACAATTCAGAATTTTCTTCAGCTCCTTGTCCGCTCTGAAATGTACACCCTGACCTGTGAAAGGCCTTTGTTGAAGCATCCAAGGAATATCCAAGTCTTTGCACTTTAGGATTTCTACGAAGGGAGGTCCACATAAAAGCACATACTAGTCTTTTCCAGATAGATGGAGGTCAGTAGTAAAGGGAGACAGTTGGGGCTATGGTACAGATGATTCCAGGAAGCTTACTTAAGCATGTGGGTGTTCTTGGCTCTGCATTTGTAGAAGAAAGCAGTGGTTCTGTGCAGTTGTGGCATCAAGATTCAGGCTGGACTTTTCTGCCTTGTATGTTCTCAGCTTTCACATAGCTGGTTCATCTTGAAAGGCCAGATGGTCCATCTTAAAAGGAAACATCTTCTTATCTCCACTTCCACTTTTCTTGAACATCCAAATGACTTCTAAGTAGGTATTGTTTACTCTCTCTCTCTCTCTATGTGTGTGTGTGTGTGTGTGTGTGTATGTATGATGGAAACTGGGTATTTTTCTATGCTTTAAAAAATTTGGAAACCATGGTAGGGATAATCTGTCCCCTTACTGGCACCAGGGGTTAGTAGTAGTTACTATTTCTATTGCCCTAATGCAGTTTGATACAGAGCACAGGGACTCATGGAAATACATGGCTGAGTTTAAATGAAAGGGCCCCTAGAGGAAGAGAAGGTGTGGTAGCTCAGAGTCCATGTTTTCACCACTATACTTTGCTTTCTATCTTAAGGAACAGACTGTTCATGTAGTAGGTAGCTGCAAGGTCTCATAGTTTTGAGTTCTGTGTTAAGCACTCAGTTTACCATTCTTTTCCTCCACCCTTGTCCTAGTGATTCTCTTTTACAGTCCTATCACTCCACAGCTTCCATTTCTTTCAGGTTTGGGTTTCAAAGTTAAGAACCAAAGCTCAACTTAAGGATTGTCAGTTGTAAGGAGTCCCAGTTAGAATTTTAGAATTTTAGAATGGGAAAGGTGTTTAGAGATCATCTGGTCATCTTATGCCAACTAAGACAGCCATTGTGGTGTGCTGTTCAGATCTTCCTTCAAGACAGAACCTGCCTCAAAGAGTTCAGTTAACCAACAGCTTCCAGCTTCAGATGCCCTCAGGATCTGCTTCAGCTTTCTAGTGGAAGCTTCGTGCATCCAGCAGCTGCTAGCCAATGACTGAGCAAGGCAGGAATACAATGACTTGCCATTTTAGGGCAATATGAGACTTTATGTCCAATCTTTGAATCAGAGCTCCCAGTTATGCTAGCCAGCTCTCAGAACTAACCATACTCTGAAATTTCTTCCTATCAAACCTTCTTCTTTTCTCCTCCTTCACAGGTATGAGAACTACTGTGTGGCCTGAAGCTCTCCCTGCCTACACCTGCCCCCACTGTCTTTTTTTTTTTTTTTTTATTTATTTATTTATTTATTTTAATCATCATTTTATTGAGATATATTCACATACCACGCAGTCATACAAAACAAATTGTACTTTCGATTGTTTACAGTACCATTACATAGTTGTACATTCATCACCTAAATCAATCCCTGACACCTTCATTAGCACACACACAAAAATAACAAGAATAATAATTAGAGTGAAAAAGAGCAATTGAAGTAAAAAAGAACACTGGGTACCTTTGTCTGTTTGTTTCCTTCCCCTACTTTTCTACACATCCATCCATAAACTAGACAAAGTGGAGTGTGGCCCTTATGGCATTCCCAATCCCACTGTCACCCCTCATAAGCTACATTTTTATACAACTGTCTTCGAGATTCATGGGTTCTGGGTTGTAGTTTAATAGTTTCAGGTATCCACCACCAGCTACCCCAATTCTTTAGAACCTAAAAAAGGTTGTCTAAAGTGTGCGTAAGAGTGCCCACCAGAGTGATCTCTCGGCTCGTTTTGGAATCTCTCTGCCACTGAAGCTTATTTCATTTCTTTTCACATCCCCCTTTTGGTCAAGAAGATGTTCTCCATCCCACGATGCCGGGTCTACATTCCTCCCCGGGAGTCATATTCCACGTTGCCAGGGAGATTCACTTCCCTGGGTGTCTGATCCCACGTAGGGGGAGGGCAGTGATTTCACCTTTCAAGTTGGCTTAGCCAGAGAGAGAGGGCCACATCTGAGCAACAAAGAGGCATTCAGGAGGAGACTCTTAGGCACAAATACAGGGAGGCCTAGCCTCTCCTTTGCAGCAACCGTCTTCCCAAGGGTAAAACTTATGGTAGAGGGCTCAACCCATCAAACCACCAGTCCCCTATGTCTGTGGTCATGTTAGCAACCATGGAGGTGGGGTAGGCGAATACCCCTGCATTCTCCACAGGCTCCTCAAGGGGGCACTACATCTTATTTTTTTTTTTCCTTGTTTGTCTTTTTTCTTTTCTTTTTTTTTTTTTTTAACTTCCCTTCTTTTTTAAATCAACTGTATGAAAAAAAAAGTTAAAAAGAAAACAAACATACAATAAAAGAACATTTCAAAGAGACCATAACAAGGGAGTAAGAAAAAGACAACTAACCTAAGATAACTGCTTAACTTCCAACATGTTCCTACTTTACCCCAAGAAAGTTACATAATATAGCAACATTTCAGTGAACTTGTTCCTACTACATCCATCAGAAATTAACAGACCATAGTCATTTCTGGGCATCCCCAGAACGTTAAATAGCTTATCTGTTCTTCTTGGATTATTGTTCCCCCTTCCTTAATTGCTCTCTACTGCTAGTTCCCCTACATTCTACATTATAAACCATTTGTTTTACATTTTTCAAAGTTCACATTAGTGGTAGCATATAATATTTCTCTTTTTGTGCCTGGCTTATTTCACTCAGCATTATGTCTTCAAGGTTCATCCATGTTGTCATATGTTTCACCAGATCGTTCCTTCTTACTGCCGCGTAGTATTCCATCGTGTGTATATACCACATTTTATTTATCCACTCATCAGTTGAAGGACATTTGGGTTGTTTCCATCTCTTGGCAATTGTGAATAATGCTGCTATGAACATTGGTGTGCAGATATCTGTTCGTGTCACTGCTTTCTGATCTTCCGGGTATATACCGAGAAGTGCAATCGCTGGATCGAATGGTAGCTCTATATCTAGTTTTCTAAGGAACTGCCAGACTGACTTCCAGAGTGGCTGAACCATTATACAGTCCCACCAACAATGAATAAGAGTTCCAATTTCTCCACATCCCCTCCAGCATTTGTAGTTTCCTGTTTGTTTAATGGCAGCCATTCTAACCGGTGTTAGATGGTAACTCATTGTGGTCTTAATTTGCATCTCTCTAATAGCTAGTGAAGCTGAACATTTTTTCATGTGTTTCTTGGCCATTTGTATTTCCTCTTCAGAGAACTGTCTTTTCATATCTTTTGCCCATTTTATAATTGGGCTGTCTGTACTATTGTCATTGAGTTGTAGGATTTCTTTGTATATGCAAGATATCAGTCTTTTGTCAGATACATGGTTTCCAAAAATTTTTTCCCATTGAGTTGGCTGCCTCTTTACCTTTTTGAGAAATTCCTTTGAGGTGCAGAAACTTCTAAGCTTGAGGAGTTCCCATTTATCTATTTTCTCTTTTGTTGCTTATGCTTTGGGTGTAAAGTCTAGGAAGTGGCCGCCTAATACAAGGTCTTGAAGATGTTTTCCTACATTATCTTCTAGGAGTTTTATGGTACTTTCTTTTATATTGAGATCTTTGGTCCATTTTGAGTTAATTTTTGTGTAGGGGGTGAGGTAGGGGTCCTCTTTCATTCTTTTGGATATGGATATCCAACTCTCCCAGCCCCATTTGTTGAAAAGACCATTATGGCTCAGTTCGGTGACTTTGGGGGCCTTATCAAAGATCAGTCGGCCATAGATCTGAGGGTCTATCTCTGAATTCTCAATTCGATTCCATTGATCTATATGTCTATCTTTGTGCCAGTACCATGCTGTTTTGGCAACTGTGGCTTTATAATAAGCTTCAAAGTCAGGGAGTGTAAGTCCTCCCACTTCGTTTTTCTTTTTTAGAGTGTCTTTAGCAATTCGAGGCATCTTCCCTTTCCAAATAAATTTGATAACTAGCTTTTCCAAGTCTGCAAAGTAGGTTGTTGGAATTTTGATTGGGATTGCATTGAATCTGTAGATGAGTTTGGGTAGAATTGACATCTTAATGACATTTAGCCTTCCTATCCATGAACATGGAATATTTTTCCAACTTTTAAGGTCCCCTTCTATTTCTTTTAGTAGAGTTATGTAGTTTTCTTTGTATAGGTCTTTTACATCTTTGGTTAAGTTTATTCCTAGGTACTTGATTTTTTTAGTTGCTATTGAAAATGGTATCTTTTTCTTGAGTGTCTCTTCAGTTTGTTCATTTCTAGCATATAGAAACATTACTGACTTATGTGCATTAACCTTGTATCCCGCTACTTTGCTAAATTTGTTTATTAGCTCTAGTAGGTGTATCGTTGATTTCTCAGGGTTTTCTAGATATAAGATCATATCATCTGCAAACAATGACAGTTTTACTTCTTCTTTTCCAATTTGGATGCCTTTTATTTCTTTGTCTTGCCGGATTGCCCTGGCTAGCACTTCCAGCACAATGTTGAATAACAGTGGTGACAGCGGGCGTCCTTGTCTTGTTCCTGATCTTAGAGGGAAGGCTTTCAGTCTCTCACCATTGAGTACTATGCTGGCTGTGGGTTTTTCATATATGCTCTTTATCATGTTGAGGAAGTTTCCTTCAATTCCTACCTTTTGAAGTGTTTTTATCAAAAAGGGATGCTGGATTTTGTCAAATGCTTTTTCAGCATCTATTGAGATGATCAATTGATTTTTCCCTTTTGACTTGTTAATGTGTTGTAATACATTGATTGTTTTTCTTATGTTGAACCATCCTTGCATGCCTGGAATGAACCCCACTTGGTCATGGTGTATGATTTTTTAATGTGTCTTTGGATTCGATTTGCAAGTATTTTGTTGAGGATTTTTGCATCTATATTCATTAGGGAGATTGGCCGGTAGTTTTCCTTTTTTGTAGCATCTTTGCCTGGTTTTGGTATTAGATTGATGTTAGCTTCATAAAATGAGTTAGGTAGTGTTCCATTTTTTTCAATGTTTTGAAAGAGTTTGAGTAAGATTGGTGTCAGTTCTTTCTGGAAAGTTTGGTAGAATTCCCCTGTGAAGCCATCTGGCCCTGGGCATTTATTTGTGGGAAGATTTTTGATGACTGATTGGATCTCTTTGCTTGTGATGGGTTGGTTGAGGTGTTCTATTTCTTCTCTGGTCAGTCTAGGTTGTTCATATGTTTCCAGGAAATTGTCCATTTCTTCTACATTATCCAGTTTGTTGCCATACAGTTGTTCATAATATCCTCTTATAATTTTTTTAATTTCTTCAGGATCTGCAGTTATGTCACCTTTTTCATTCATTATTTTGTTTATATGGGTCTTCTCTCTTTTTGATTTTGTCAGTCTAGCTAGGGGCTTGTCAATCTTGTTGATCTTCTCAAAGAACCAACTTTTGGTGATATTTATCCTCTCTATTGTTTTTTTGTTCTCTATGTCATTTATTTCTGCTTTAATCCTTGTTATTTCTTTCTTGTACTTGGTTTAGGATTGGTTTGCTGTTCATTTTCTAGCTTCTTCAGTTGATCCATTAGTTCTTTGATTTTGGCTCTTTCTTCCTTTTTAATATATGCGTTTAGTGCTATAAATTTCCCCCTTAGCACTGCTTTTGCTGCATCCCATAGGTTTTGGTATGTTGTGTTCTCATTTTCATTCGTCTCTATATATTTAGCAATTTCTCGTGCTATTTCTTCTTTAACCCACTGATTGTTTAGGAGTGTGTTGTTTAACCTCCAGGTATTTGTGAATTTTCTAAGTCTCTGATGGTTATTGACTTCTAATTGTATTCCATTGTGGTCAGAGAATGTGCTTTGAATAATTTCAATCTTTTTAAATTTATTGAGGCTTGTTTTATGTCCCAGCATATGATCTATTCTGGAGAAAGTTCCATGAGCACTAGAAAAGTATGTGTATCCTGGTGATTTGGGATGTAATGTCCTGTATATGTCTGTTAAATCTAATTCATTTATCAGATTGTTTAGGTTTTCAGTTTCCTTATTGGTTTTCTGTCTGGTTGATCTATCTATAGGAGAGAGTGATGTGTTGAAGTCTCCCACAATTATTGTGGAAACATCAATTGCTTCCTTTAGTTTTGCCAGTGTTTCTCTCATGTATTTTGTGGCACCTTGATTGGGTGCATAGACATTTACGATTGTTATTTCTTCTTGCTGAATTGCCCCTTTTATTAGTATGTAGTGGCCTTCTTTGTCTCTCAAAACATCCCTGCATTTGAAGTCTATTTTATCTGAGATTAATATTGCTACACCTGCTTTCTTTTGGCTGTAGCTTGCATGAAATATTTTTTTCCATCCTTTCACTTTCAGTTTCTTTGTGTCCCTGTGTCTAAGATGAGTCTCTTGTATGCAACATATTGATGGTTCATTTTTTTGATCCATTCTGCGAATCTATATCTTTTAATTGGGGAGTTTAATCCATTTACATTCAACGTTAAAACCGTGAAGGCATTTCTTGAGTCGGCCATCTTATCCTTTGGTTTATGTTTGCCATATTTTTCCCTCTCTCTATTAATATCCTTTATTGTACCCATACCGAATCTCTTTAGTACTGAACCTTTCTCCAAGTCTCTCTGTCCTGTCTTTGTTTCTCTGTCTGTAGGGCTCCCTTTAGTATCTCCAGTAGGGCAGGTCTCTTGTTAGCAAATTCTCTCAGCATTTCTTTGTCTGTGAAAAATTTAAGCTCTCCCTCAAATTTGAAGGAGAGCTTTGCTGGATAAAGTATTCTTGGCTGGAAATTCCTCTCACTCAGAATTTTAAATATATCGTGCCACTGCCTTCTTGCCTCCATGGTGGCTGCTGAGTAGTCACTACTTAGTCTTATGCTGTTTCCTTTGTATGTGGTGAATTGCTTTTCTCTTGCTGCTTTCAGAACTTGCTCCTTCTCTTCTATGTTTGACAGTGTGATCAGTATATGTCTCGGAGTGGGTTTTTTTGGATTTATTCTATTTGGAGTTCGCTGAGCATTTATGATTTGTGTATTTATGTTGTTTAGAAGATTTGGGAAGTTTTCCCCAACAATTTCTTTGAATACTCTTCCTAGACCTTTACCCTTTTCTTCCCCTTCTGGGACACCAATGAGTCTTATATTCGGACGTTTCATATTATCTATCATATCCCTGAGGTCCATTTCGATTTTTTCAATTTTTTTCCCCATTCTTTCTTTTATGCTTTCATTTTCCATTGTGTCATCTTCGAGGTCACTGATTCGTTGTTCAACTTCCTCTAGTGTTGTACTATGAGTGTCCAGAATCTTTTTAATTTGGTCAACAGTTTCTTTAATTTCCATAAGATCATCCATTTTTTTATTTAGTCTTGCAATGTCTTCTTTATGCTCTTCTAGGGTCTTCTTGATTTCCTTCATATCCCGTAGTATGGTCTCATTGTTCATCTTTAGTTCTTTGAGTAGCTGCTCTAGGTGCTGTGTCTCTTCTGGTCTTTTGATTTGGGTGCTTGGGCTTGGGTTATCCATATCTTCTGGTTTTTTAATATGCTTTATAATTTTCTGTTGTTTTTGGCCTCGTGGCATTTGCTGAACTTGATAGGGTTCTTTTAGGGTTTGTAGACCTATTGAAGTCCTTATCTCTAATTTATCAGATCTACAGCTTCGTGGAGTACACTTTCTCTAACTAACCAGCAGGTGGCGTCCACGAGCCACCTGTTCTCCACAAGCCAGTTCTCCCCTGCTTAGCCTTTTTGGTGAGTGGGGGAGTGAGTCTTGTGGGGCCCAATTGGTGTACCAAGCTTGCGTGTGTAGTTGGTGTTGCCCGCCCTGTATGTGGGGCGTGTTTCTGGGCAGTCGGGGAGGGGGGGTGGCCCTAACAATCAAATCTCCCTGATGATCCTAGAGTTTTAAAGCTGCTGCAATAGTCTAATCCTTCAGTTCAGTCCTGCCACAGTTTGTCTCTGCCACTGACTCACAAGTCTTTGGTATTGGCGTATGGCTCCTGAGACTTGCAAGTGGGCCCCTCTTCCAGGCTGTGCACCCCGGGTCCTCTGTTGAGGGATGACTGTGCTATGTCACAGGTGAGTGCCGTCCCCCCAGGGCAGTTCTGGGCTGCTGGGCTGTGTAGGGAGGCTCCCAGTCTGCTCAAATGATGGCTGAATGGGGCTTTGTTAATTCACACTGCTCCACCTTCCCAGCTCTGGGACATTCAGCTGAGGTTGCAGGGAAGGCTAATGTCCACGCCCAGTTTTGTGGTGTGTGCCTGTTATTTGAAGCACTTCCGTCACACTGGGTTGTCTGGGGCAGCTCTGGGCTATGGGGCTGGCGATGGGCAGGAGTGTTTCCTGTCCACCAGGATGGTGGCTGTGAGCGGACACCCCCCTTTTCTTGGGAAGTTGTGTTGTTTAGTGAATTTTCTCAGCCACTGGATTATTGCCTTTTGTCTCAGAGCTCTCTTAGTTCTGCTCTTGACTTGACGTGCCCAAATTGCAATTCTTTGAAGCTTTCTGTATTGGGCTTCTTAGAGTAATTGTTTTAGAAAAAGAAAAAAGGATAAAAAACAAACAAACAAACAAAAAAAAAACAAAAAAAACAACAAAAAAAAAAACGGCCCTCGTCAGAGATCTAATGGGTTATTGAAATGCTAATAGACAAAGCAACCAGGGCCATTAAGGAAAGGTCCACAGGGCAGAGAGATCAGCTTTGCTTCGGGATTTGCATATGCACCTCAAGGCCTGAGCTCCGCCCTTCCCCTTTCTGTGTTCACCAGAACTCCAAAAATCCTCTGCTTTTATTTTGGAGTTTTTCGTGTTGTTTTTTTTCTATGCCTGTCTCCTCTCTGCTGGGCTGGCTGCTCTCAGAGTCTCTGTTGTCTGGTCTCAGTCTATCTATGGTTGGAGTCTGGATCAGTAGAATGAGTTTCCGATAAGAGCAGCCACTGCAGTTCTCCCTTCTCCTTCCCGGAGCCGACAGCCCCTCCTCCCCCGGGACCGAGCCCGGCAGGGAGGGGCGCGGGCCCCCCCGGCCGCAAAAACTTACAGATTTCGCTGATCTCAGCAGTTCCACGTTTTCATGAGTGTTGTATGAAGTATGCCCAAAGACAGATTGCTCTGTGGTGTCCAGTCCACGCAGTTCCTGGCTTTTTACCTACTTTCCTGGAGGAGTAACTAAAACTTACAGCTCACCAGTCTGCCATCTTGCCCCGCCTCCCCCCCACTGTCTTTTGTCTTTCACAGGTATTACTCCCAATAAATGTTCAGCACTTTTAACTTTGTCTTAGCATCCGATTCCAAAGGACTTAACCAACACATCAACCAACTCCCCCCCCCACCAAACCTGAGTTGTATATTAAGGAAAATGAGGTCCTTTAGGGATGAAGTGACTTACCCAAGGTCCCATAGCTAGCTAGTGGCAAAGCCAGTGTGACAATCCAAATTTCATGACCCTCAGTCCATATTCTTTCCCAAACTTCAGTCACCCAGGTATAACCTTCACAATTTTCCATATCTGTATATCTCCAATGCTATTGTTTACTTAACAAAAAATTTCACATATTGTTGTTAAATCTCTGCTTTAACCTTGTATCATAATATCCATAAAAGTAGGATTTTGATGTGCCAGTTTTATATTTTTCTATTACACATTAAATAAATATATTGCTATTAAAATAAAAAAAGTTTGTGTGCATCTTATCTAAAGTTATCTCATGTACCATCAGTGATATGTGAACCTTGCATTTTAAAACACTTTACTGCAAACAAGAGCTACAAACCAACTTCAGCAAAGTACTAGCTTCTAGAATACCACAACTTTTAAAAACATGGGAAGAGTGAAGGGTAAAGACTCAAATTATGTTTTATGTAAGTAGAAAGGTGGCTACACATTTTGACAGGGTCACTTAATATCTCATGTTGAAACCTATTTCTGGCATCTTGTTTGAAAATATTTGGTAGTGATCTGCTTCTTGATGGACAAGTGCAGTAATTATGTGCACATACACTTGGATCAGTTTAATGTGTCCCTATTTCCTTCATTTACATTTCAAACCTGATTCAAATGGTTTACATTTCAAATTCAAATTGAATGTAAGAACAATAAATTAAGAATCATATTCAAACTATTTTTTAAATGAGGAGAGAATATAAGCTTCCCAACTAAAACAAAAACAGTGTAACTGAAAACAAGGCTAGTGCATTCAGGTATGGTATTTACTGAACTCATTTCTTCAAGTTTCTAGAGAACACATTATGTATTTAATGTATTTCCTTTTCGGATGATTACAGACAACACAAACTAAATAGAATATATTGCCCAGGGAACCTTAAATTCTGTTTGTTCTTACCAGGTTAGCAAGCATGTAGTGATAGCCTCTTGAGTGTTTCCCCAGGATCATGACCTGCACAAAGAAGAAATAAAAAATAAAGGTTATTCAATAAGAGCATTTTCAGTTGCACAATGAGATGGCTAGAACATTTGCTTTTAAATCAAAATGTTAGGTCTTTCTGTTGCTGCAAAGGAGAGGCTAGGCCTCCCTATAATTGTGCCTAAGAGCCTCTTCCCGAATGCCTCTTTGTTGCTCAGATGTGGCCCTCTCTCTCTAGCTAAGCCAACTTGAAAGGTGAAATCACTGCCCTCCCCCCTATGTGGGATCAGACACCCAGGGGAGTGAATCTCCCTGGCAACATGTAATATGACTCCCGGGGAGGAATGTAGACCCGGCATTGTGGGATGGAGAATATCTTCTTGACCAAAAGGGGGATGTGAATAGAAATGAAATAAGCTTCAGTGGCAGAGAGATTCCAAAAGGAGCCAAGAGGTCACTCTGATGGGCACTCTTATGCACAATTTAGACAACCCTTTTTAGGTTCTAATGAATTGGGGTAGCTGGTGGTGGATACCTGAAACTATCAAACTACAACCCAGAACCCATGAATCTTGAAGACAATTGTATAAAAATGTGGCTTATGAGAGGGGACAGTGGGATTGGGGGGGCCATAGGGATCACACTCCCGTTTGTCTAGTTTGTGGATGGATGCGTGGAAAGGTGGGGGAAGGAAACACACAAACAAACAAACAGACAAGGACGCCTAGTATTCTTTTTTACTTTAGTTGCTCTTTTTCACTTTAATTATTATTCTGGTTATTTTTGTGTGTGTGGTAATGAGGGTGTCGGGGATTGATTTTGGTAATGAATGTACAACTATGTAATGGTACTGTGAACAATCAAATGTACGATTTGTTTTGTATGAAAAAAACATAAAAAAATAATTTCACATAAAAAAATGTGAGGTCTTTTATATACAGTAAAATCGCAGTTAATTGGACCATATTTCTTTTTATTGTATTTCACTTTCAGGCAGAGAATACAAGAAGAATTGCTAATATCAAAATTAAAAAGATCAAAACAAGGGAGGGGGGCTCTAAACTTCCAGGTCAGTAGTATCATTGTCACTTAAAATAGATGATAAAAGCAATGATGCTGACGAGCCCCTACCCATAAACTGGGTTTCTGTGCTCAGCTGTTCAGACAGAAAATGGACTGAACTTTGCACACAAATTAGAAAATAAAATGCACAGCACATTTTTTGTTACCTGGAATGCTTAGGGAATAGATTACTCAAGGAATGGGGTTAATGGGATTTTCAGGTTAACCAAGGTTGCTTTTGTCTATTAAAAACTTTTCTAAAATGCTTGCCTTCCTGTCCCTGCCTTAATATAAAAAAATCTGCAATGACCTGTATGGCTTTAGGTGCTGTTTGCAATACCTTAGGGCAATGGATATCAAGTGGGCACAATCCCCGTTCCCCCTCCCCACTCTTACTCAGGGACATTTGGCAACATCTGGAGACATTTTTGGTTGTCACACCTAGGAGGAGTGTTACTTGCATCTAGTGGGTAGAGGCCAGGGATTCTGCTAAACATCCTACAATGCACAGGATGACCTCCCATAACAAAAAATTATCTGGTCCAAAATGTCAGTAGTGTCAAGGCTGGTCATCATTCATATCATGATTTTCATGAGCAGCACTGTATTAATACTAAGAATTACAAATTACAAAGTGACTTTTCATTATCTCAAAGTATGTAATTGATTCTACTAACTATTTACCAACCCCAGGGTATTGGTTGGGAGTTGGAAGTTTTTAAATAAATACTTGATATAAGCTTATTTCCTTGTTATTGGCCTCTTTTCTTAGGAGCTAAGTATAGCAAAAAAAATTCTGGTTAATTTAGGATTTCATAAAATGTCATTTTATTGAATACTAACAAGTGCAAGGCTTTATGCTGGATGAGGAATTAGAAACAGAGAAGGGGAGAATATAGAGGTTAAAGATACAACCAGACATAGAAACAAGTTTTGTATAGACCTAAAGCTAATACAATTTTGGAAATCCTTTTAAAGGAAAATAATAAAAATTTACAAATATAATATTTGGAACAAGGCCTTGGAAAGATTTGTGTAAGGAAGAGGTCATTAAGTTTAAACTTCATAAATTCCCTTCTGTACAAAGCTGTCAAAAGGTTTAAAACAAGTTGGGAAGACAACAAAATTGCAGACACATCAAACTGGAACTATATGTAAAAGGCTGTAATAATAATAATAATAATAATAATAATAACAATAATAATATCAACTGCCCTTAAATGAGTGCCTAGTATATGCTGGGCACTGTGCTAGGTGCTTTATATGTATTCAATCCCCAGAAAAATTTAATAGATTAAGTAACGTTAGTCTCATTTTATGGATGAGGAATATCAGTCAAAGAGAATTTAAATAATTTGTCCATGGACACACATCTAGGAAGCGGTAAAGCTGCAATTTGGACCTAGGTATATCTACCTCTAGAACTTATACTCTCGACAGTATATCACATGGCTTCTTAATATGTGCTTAATGCCAAACGCCAGTAATTGCTTTAGGCTCATAGGAAAGAAGAAGTAAAGATTCTAAGGCCTGGGATGTATGGGGAAGGCTTCATGGAGGAGACAAGGTTTAAGCTGGCTCAAGAGGAGTGGAAACATAAATGTAAGTATCATGCTGGAATTGGAAGCCCTCAAGTCATTTCAAGTTCTGAGAGTTGGAGCGAGAGACAGCGAGTGCGAGTAAGCTGTTTTGATTTCATTTAAAATATGAACCACATTTCTGACTGATTATCTATGGAGGAAATGAAAGGTTAATGAATGTCTTGAGGAAGTGATTTCTCACATTGCCATGACACAAAATGAGCTATTAGGTATCTGCTGGGATGTATTCTTCAGTGTCCGCTTGTGAGAAACATCCTTACTGGTGACATTTGTTAACTTTTGGTGGCAAGTTGGGGTCATATGTTTGTTGAATTTTAAATTCACTGACAACCCTCAACATAATGAAATCAGAAGGTTTTTAGTTCTGCCAGGAAAATAAGCAAGATTCGTAAGCACATCTGACAGAGCTTAGAGGGAAATCAGGAAGAAAGCCCAAAGGCAACTGAGTAGGTCTTGTCTCACCAGAGGCAAGTCCTTTTCAGGAAAAGAAAGAGACCAATAGAAAACACTAGTGTTGTAGGAAGTACCCTGAATGAGAACTCAGGAAGGCCTGAACTTGTCATTTACTCACTATTTGATTGTGGACAAATCACTCAACTTCCCTAAGCCTCCGTTTCCTTTTCCCGTCTCAGTAGTTTCATTAGGATCAAACTGTATAACACATATAAAAGTGTTTAAGACATGCATTATGTAAGAACATGATGTACAAATGAGGGAAGGAGGTCATTCACCAATATTTTTTTTCAGGCTCAGAAAGACTTGCAGCTACTGGAATACCTGCTTTGTTTCATGCCCAGATGGTCTGTTCAGAACAAACAAACCCACTCATTTGAAGGTAGCTCTCTTACAACATCACCCTTTCAAAACGTAGCCTTAAACTGGAAGGGATGGGGAAATTATCTAAAGATAGAAACCTTTAGGTGTCACAAAGCTATTGCCTTGAAGCCCATAATTAAATCATCATCCTGTCTTTCAGTGCCTTCTTAACTCTTATTTATCATATAGTTCTTACCAATCTTGGTTTCTCAGTTCACAGTAAATTAAAAGTTGCAAACTAGAAGGGGTGTGTATGGAAGGAGGGAGGTGATATTAGAAAGAGGTGCATTAGCAGCAGAGGAAATGACAGACTGACTTAAAGGAGAAGGAGGAGATGGAGAAAAAAGCGGGCAACATTGTGCTACTGCACATATAATCACGGATGTTCATCATGAATGCCTGAGTCATCAGGGAATGGTTTATTGGATTTGGTAATTTCTGCTGAAAAACCCCAGGAAGGTTTCCATCTGAAATGCTCAAAGTCCCAATAGTTTACAGGGTAAACTTCAGGTATTTTAAAATTTTACTTACATAGGCAGCTATGATCCTCCTGATGTGAGCTAAGATAGGCTTCATTGCAAAAAGTGTCTTGTTTTGCTATTGACCTTTCTGTTTAAAAATTATTTTTTTTGTGAAGGGCTTGTGGGAGTAGGTGTGGGATCAAAGGGCTGTGCCTAATATGGCACACAAAAGAATTAGTTAAGAGGAGCTGTTCTTGTTCAGTTAGTCCTAAAATCTTTATTCTTTCCATCTGTTATAGATGAACAAGGAATTGATTGTACCCTCAGTTATTTAATGACTCTGGTAACCAAGAGAATATTCAACCTTGCTTTTATGGTAATTATAATAGTTCTTTCTGAATTAGTTTTAGAACTTCAAGTATTAAAGCTGTTTGTATAGTCTACTTTGAAATTTAAGGAGGAAATGCCAAGTTACCAAATCCATATTCTGTATATTCTGTGCCTTTGTAAGATTTTTTGCAGATGATGGATGGCTTGATGGCAGATATGATAAACATAATAAGGGAAAATGTGTAGAATGTAGATAAAAATGCATTATTTTAAGGAAACTTATTTTTATTCTCACAAATAGGATCTGAAAGAAAAATGCCACAGTTCTCATTCACTGAAGTTTAAACCACAGTATTTCACTGGTTGAAGGAAAAGTTCTTACATACTGTACACCAAGCCTTGCATAGAGCAGAGCCAAATTATTTGTCAAAGGAGTCAGTGAATCATGGTCTACCCAATTGGGGAAGACTATTGGAGTCGATTTTCCTTGTTGATCCCCTATCCATTTATCTGTGAAATGGGGGGCTGGATATCACTGAATAGTTAAAAATAGTTCATAAAATGTTCAGTTGCTTTTCAATGAAAGAAGCCCCTTATTTTCCAATTTAATGTTTAATCTAGACATTTTCATAATTTTATAAATCTTAAATTAAATTGCACTGCAAGACTACTTGAGAGAGGCTTACAGATCCTTTGGGAGGCAAAAACATCTGTTTTTCCATGCTCACTCTTTTTTTTAAGTATGCATGTGGAAAAGTGTGTATTTTTTTTCCCCCTTAAATCCATCTGTTATACAGATTAGGTTATTTGCAGACTTAAGTATCTCCATGTTTGGATTTCCTACATCAGTGCCAAAAAAAGGAACTATGTATAAAGACTGATGTTACTTTGATTACAGAACATGCCTTGACTATCATCTTAATCTGTTTCTGTTTGAGTGAGGGACCCTGTGAATGTTTGGAGTGCTGGGTAGAGAAGTCAGGGAGATTTCTGGTTTTAATCCACCAGTTTTTCTTCATTTATTGTATGGATATATTCTCTTTAAGATAAAGCTATTTGACAACTTACTTTGTGCTCAAAGAGAAGTCATTTTTCAGCCCCCTCTCTTTTTCCTGCTTACTCAGTTAGAAAAATATATCGTTCTCCTGTGGCAGCTTACATAATTTCAGCTGTGTTGGGAGTTAAATGAGTTGTGTGCAAGAGAAATCAGCCTTAGAACATGCCACACCTCCCAGAAGAAATCTTGCATATAATAAAAAGCATTCATTTTCTTGAATGAAAACCCCAAGCTTTCAAATTGCTTAGTAAATACATATCTTAATAAATACATATCAGAAGTCAATTCCATTAGAATCATTTTCTAACATCTCAGTCTGTAACATACATGTTCTCCTCTAACTGAATGAGAATGCTTTGTATTGCCATCATCTGACTTGAGTAAATGTGCTGGATTAGTGAAGCAGAAAAAGCGCCTATCACGCTACCAAAGTCAGCCCAATGGCAGTGGGGGTGGGGGTGATGCAAATGGAAAAAAAGGACTGAAGCTTTTCATAAAGAAGGAAAACGGGAGTATAACAAGAAATCTCATCAATGGTTATGCTCTCTACAGGGAAGCTTATGCAGAGAGAAAGCAATTTTGAATAAGACATCAAATAAAATGCTAGCATGTGAGGATTAGAGGACAAGGATTTCACCAAAGAACATGTCTTTGAGAAGTTTCACTTCCGAGACTTTAATATTGTATTCACCATGACTGAATGGAATATGTGGAAGATTTAATGCTAATCACCAGGAGAGGCAAAGAGTGTATATAAATAAGAGGTAATAAATGGCCACAAGTAAATTAAAGAAGCAACAGATTATTCTTGTCCTTAGGGATAAGGAACCATTTAAGTACATGCTGTCTTTGTGGGAACACCTCATTGTATTAACCCTAATGTAGTGTTTCTCAAATTTCAGGCCTTCGTAAAACTCCTTAATGATTTGTGTCTTATTGAAATACCAAATTACTATTATTTACTTAATATTTTTATAGCTACTCACTGCTTTACTTAAATTTAGCCTTGTCCAAAGCAGTAATATCCATGAAACCATACACAAGAAAAAAATACAACTGTATTAAAATAAAATATATGTATCCAAGTATCACAGAAAATCCTCTTGTGTACCACCAGGGGTGGTGGGAAATATTCCCTTAAAGTAGTTATGTCTTTAAGGAAGAAAATGAAGATCATGTCTCCCTGTCTTGATGAAAGATTGATCGTCTCTAGCAGATGACTATTTTATGGTTTGAATTGTAGAGTATCCCCATCTACTTCCAAAGGTAATTGGGCCTCATAAGGGAAAAAAATGATGGGCAGAGACTGGGAAGTAGCAAATAATGCCTGGGGCTGGGAAAAAATAACAAATCTGGAAATTTACAAAACCATTTCCTAAGACAATTCACATATACTTCCCCACCTAGGAAGCCAGCTATTTGTTTCAGCTGGAGTCCTTGTTTATGGGGCCAATAATAAACACTTAAAACCCTTGGACCATTCCACCAGCTAACTTCCTTGAAAAATGATGTTTTATCCAGCTACAATGCATTTCCACACAGTGTGTCTTTTCCTGCAGTACCTGATCCAGAAGACCTTTCGTACCCTAAACATATTTTCTAGATGTTTCTTCTGGGGGTGGAATGGGGTTATTTAAACTAGTATTTAATCCAGAATAGTACAATAAACTAAACTAATTTCTCTTCAACATGGGCACGTATATGACTTGTGGAGCCTCACTGCATTTTGTATTGGCTGTCCCCCCAAAATTAGGGATAAATTTATTTTAGATAGTACATTTTAAATGACAGTGTTCTTAATGCATTCTTTTATGAAATTGAATATAACAATTTTTATATTCACACTCACAGCAACTCTTGTATTAATTATTACAACTTTATTCTAAATATCATATTTTATCTTTTTTGTTTTCTCTATAGATACTGCAAAATGTTTTGGGACCAAAGCATCACAATCCTGAATGTCCAACAAAAACTTACTAGAAGAACTATATAGGTGCTGAGTAAAATCCTTGGGAGTGCCAGCAAACTCATTACTTAGATTTTTAAAAAAACTGGAAGGGCAACATCTAGCATAAAGCTGAGTAATCACTCAAAAATGAATTGTTTTCACAGCCACAACCATTTGGGGATGGGTGGGATAAAGCAGGATTTCTTTAATTGGCCCTTGAATCAGTCATACCTACCAATCATTAGGTATTTATTGGAATCAATAACTCTAGCATCACACTTAAAATGATACTTTACAGTGTTTAAGCTTGGGAGGGTCTAAAACTCCTTATGGATGTTATCTGAGGCATCCTTACAACTTTGAACAAATAGATATGTATTAAAGGCAATGTACTAAAAATGACCCATGGACTGTAGAGTCAGATGGTTCTGGATCCAAATACTTCAATTTACTTATTAGTTACATTATTGTGTGCTAAATTGAATCATTGGGCAGTTGGGTACAATATTAGAGACCCAGGTCCAGCCCAATATAATGTGGCCTTCAAGATGGGAAAGGAGAGGAAGAAACAATACATTCTGAAAAGGGATGTGGAAGGACCGTCTTCCTGTGAATTTTCTGAGTATGCATGCCTCTCTTTGTTCCTGTCAGTGCAATACTTCTAGCATCTGGCTCCTAATCTGTAGGATCATCTGATTGTGGAAGGAAATAGGTGAACATATTTATATTTACAAATAAAAGCAAGTATCTACCAGAAATACAATGTGGTTTTTGGGCCTCTGATTTTCAGGACAATTGCTCACTTGGCAGGTTTCTCCCTCTTCTGGGAGCCATGTCAATTAAGTGGATCTCACTGAATTTGCGAATGGATGACAAATTATAGAGGTTTATTTCAGAGGAGGCAAAACATGGAATTCTCCTAATTCAAAAATGTTTGGTTTGGTCCTTCCCTCTTGCTATTTGGATCTGACATTATCTTCCCTACTCTGCCAGTTCACCCACCTTTGCTATTACATTGATATGCCAACAGTTCAAGCACCCTAGGCAGAATTACAGAATTTCAACCTAAAACAGGGGTATCCCAAGAACGATTTTTAAAGATTAAGGAATTTTTTGAGCCAGTTGTTACACAGTTGGTAGCTTGACATCAGTCATGGTGGGAGTGTTTACACCACAAAAATCAACCAATACTACATATCAGGCTTTTTTTTTATTATACCAAGAGCTAGTTTACTGGCACATCATTGGACTCAGAAAGAATATGGGTTTAATGGATTGACGTCCTGAGTGAATGGAAGGACTGTCTCTATTAGCTGCATTCATTCCTCTGTTCTTTCAATGAGCATTTGTTGAAAGTCTTCTCAGTGTCAATCCTGGGGCTAGACATAGGGGAAACATAGGTCACCAAACCTTGTCCCTAGCCTAGAGGATCTTACACTTGAGTGAGAGTGAACAGCCAAGTAAACGACAATTATAACCCAGTGGGAGTAGTGTGAAAACAGAAATATGTACAAGGTACAGTTGAGGAGAGAGTGATCAACTCATAAACTGCTATAGATAGAAAGTACTTTGCCTCCAACTAAAGATCTACATAATTTTTCCTGTGGCTTTTATAAGTGGGAACCTGACAAATAGGTAACTTAAATAGAATGCTATTTTGAAAAGAGGAAGATGTGTATCAGAGGGCTATTTATCTTGATTTCAGGTGAGTCTTGGTGTTTTACAGTGCTTACACACTAAAGGAAAGATTTTGATTTGGATCAAGTATAAGGATGCAGTATGATGTCTCTATAAGGGCTGTCTGTATAAGAAATTGTGTCTAAAATGATTGGTGGGAAAAACTAAGATAGAGGAGGTATAAATGGTCAGATAGTAAACAGAATGGAATCACTTTGGCAGTGCATCCCAGTTTTGCCAGTTACAAGCTGTGTAAACTTAAGAAAGTTCCTTAACTGCTCAACCTCAGTTTTCCATCTGTAAAATAGGGAACAGAACATTTGAGATGCAGTGAAATGTAGTGGACAAGATTTCAGGCTAGACTGCCTGGGTTAGAGTCCCTTCTTTGCCCTTTAACAACTGTGTAACTTTGGACAATTAACTTAAACTCTGTGTCTTAACTATCCTCATCTATAAGATGTGGTAGTCATTAGTACATACTTCATAGAATTCCTATGAGAAATAAACAAAATAATGTAAATATAGTTCTTAACACAGTGTCTGGTGCTTTTGCATGTTAATTATTTTTTCTCTTCCTTGTTCCTCGATTGCAATGTCCCCTCCCTCCATCTCTATCAGTGGAAACCATATCCATCCTTCAAGATCAAGCTTGGATGTAGCCTCCTCTCTGAATCCTTCTGTGCTGGTTTGAATGTATTATGTCCCCCCCAAATGCCATTATCTTTGATGTAATCTTGTGTGGGCAGACCTATCAGTGTTAATTAGCTTGTAATTCTTTGAGTGTTTCCATGGAGATGTGCCCCACCCAACTGTGGGTGATGACTCTGATTGGATAATTTCCATGAAGGTGTTGGCCTGCCCATTCAGGGTGGGTCTGAATTAAATTACTGGAGCCATATAAATGAGCTGACAAACAGAAGGAACTCACTTCAGCTGTGAGTGATGTTTTGAAGAGGAGGTACAGCCAAGAGGGACACTTTGAAGAAAGCACAGGAGCTGCAGACGAGAGACATTTTGAAGACAGCCGTTGGAAGCAGACTCTTGCTCTGGAGAAGCTAAGAGAGGACAAATACCCCAAGTGCAACTAAGAGTGACATTTTTGAGGAACTGCAGCCTAGAGAGGAACATCCTGGGAGAAAGCCATTTTGAGACCAGAATTTTGGAGCAGACACCAGCCATGTGCCTTCCCAGCTAACAGAGGTTTACCAGACACCATTGGCCATCCTTCAGTGAAGGTACCCAATTGCTGATGTGTTACCTTGGATGCTTTATGGCCTCAAGACTGTAACTGTGTAACCAAATAAACCCCCCTTTATAAAAGCCAATCCATCTCTGGTGTTTTGCATTCCAGCAGAATTAGCAAACTAGAACACCTTCTATGATTTCACATACCCCATATCCAAAAGATAGAGAAGTTGTTTTGTGCTGATATGGGGTGGGGGATATGGAGAGGTATCAGTGGTTGGGCACAGAGGAGTATAGGGGCTGCTGCTTAAGATAGCACTGGGTTGGAAGTGGAGGGAAGGATTGAAAGTTTGTACTTGGAATTTGATCATTTGAGTTGAAGGTGCAAAAAGGACAAGAATCTGGGGTAAACAACATCAGAATAAGTCACACTGCACCTTCCATGCCTACACACTACCCCTGGCATTGATCAGAGCTGTGAATTAAAAACACACAGCAGGGGGCATGGCAAGATGGCAACATAGGGAGGTGTGGAACTTAGTTAGCCCTCTAGAGCAACTGGTAAATAGCCAGGAACAACAAGTAAATAGACTGGAACAACTGTTTGGGGGACATCCGTGACCAGACACACACTATACACCAGTCTGGAATTGGGGGAATGGCTGAAATCCCAGCATAAGAACTGTAAGTAAAGATCCCCAAACTGCAGAGCTGCCCCCCCCCCCACCACCAACACTGAGATGGCAGGCTGAGTTGAAACGCTCTTCTGTGGGAAAAAGAAGCCATCTATACTAAGAGTAAGGGAAGCTAGCTCAAACAAGCTGTTGCAGTTTTAATTAACAAATTTTGATTACTGAATACAAGCTACAAGCATAGATAAACCCAGAGCAAGCAGGAAAGGAAAACTGAGGTCTCTCATGGCAGAAAGGAGGTGGGGCTGATGGGAAAAATAAACAAAACAAACAAATAAATAAATAAATAAAAACAGAGGCTTTTGGAGTCAGCTGAGCTCAGAATATGGGAAAAGAGCTGTGTCCCAAGAAAAGGGGCACATAGAACTGGGTAACAACTCTGGCTTTTGACTGGTGAAACTGGGGTGGGGGGGGCTGGGGACTGGCTCTGTAAAGGGGATTTCTTTCTTTTTTCTTTTTTTTCTCTCATTCTAAGTAGCTCATTAGAGAAAGCCTCAGGCATTTTCAATTGTCAGCATTGACCCAGGTGAGGGTGAAATTAAGATAGAGAGACAAAGGAAGAAGTCAAGTGAAGGAGATATCTTCCCTAAGAAAAGGGAGGCAGGGCCCAGCTCAAGGAGCTGCTTTCCCTCAGAGAATTCAGACCCCTGGACCTGGGAGAAAAAAAACAGAAACAGCTCAAGCTTGGCTTTTGACTCATCCTCCATCCATGGCAAGGACAGGATCTACTGAGAATTAAAGGGATTGCACCTCTTTGCACCAGTGGGGAGCTGTGGGCTAAGTGTCACTTGCAGGGCAGGATAGGAAAAGCACAGAACCTAGAGGCCTCACAGGAAAGTCTGACAATATTCTGGGTCTCATCCTCAGGGAAACTTGATACTGATTATTCCTGAGACCTGGGCCTGTCTGGTCTGGGAAAATCTGATTAGAGTAATCAAGGAAACCAGATGCCTAGTCAACAAAAAATTATGAGTCACACTAAGAAAAATGAAGATATGGCCCAGTAAAAGGAACAAACTTACACTTCAAATGAGATACAGGAATTGAAACAACTAATTAAAGATGTTCAAACAAATATGGTAAATCAATTAAAAAATCAAATCAATGAGTTGAAGGATGAAATGGCAAAAGAGATGAAGGATATAAAGAAGACATTGGGCAAACATAAGGAAGAATTCATAAGCTTGAAAAACAATTGGGGAGGGGATCAAAGTGGCAGATTAGGAGAAACAGAGCAAAATTCCCCTCCATGAAAAACACTAGATAAAGGACAGAAAGTGCTCCAGAACAGCAGTTCCAGGGTTCCAAAAGCTGGGCAGAGGCTTCTACACTCATAGTGAATGTGCACTTGGAGAAACAAAGAGACTGATGGGTGAGTGTTTGGCCACAGTGCTGCTAGGGAATGGGTGGCTGGAGCTGGCTGATGGCATGGAGCGGAGTAACCTTCCATGTCCTGGGCACCCTCCTCAGTACCTGGTGTGGGTGCTAACCCTTCATAGACCTGCAGCCAAAAGCCCCCATGCCAGGGACTGACCATTGGAATGGAAGACTATTTCAGAAGGGGATATCTTTCCATACCCTGTGCAGCCGTCTTTGTGGCTGGATGGGAAACAACCCTTCACAGCCTCACAACCAAGAGCTTCCTTGAGGGAATTCAGGATTTGGCAGACTTGTGATGGCATCCACAATTCCTCCACAGAAGCATGTGGTGTACATAGCCTAGAGGCAAGGCTGCCACACAGAAGTGCCAAGAACCCTCCCCCAATCCCAGGGATATATGGGCACACAGCAGAGAGGGACTGTGGGGCATCTGAGCTGGAAGGTGAGATATGCAGCTCTGCAGCCCCAGTGTACACCACTCTCAGACCCAGGAACAGCGCGGACACTGTGTCCTGGAGTGGACTCCCTGCCAAACTGCACAGGGCATGCCCCCCACCCACAGGGCTGACAGTCCCCTATGCACATGGAAAATTGGTGCACTGTTTTGACCTCCACATGGTTTGGACTCCCACTCAGTGCATAGACAAGGTTGGGGAGAACAGGCTTGAGTGTAAGAGGTGTCTTGGGAGCACCATCTGCTGGTAGGTCAGGGAAAGTGTACTCCACCAAGCTGTAGCTCTGTCAAATTATAGATAAATGTTCAAATAATCCTGTATTTCCTAAAAGAACTCTATCAAGATAAGCAAATGCCAAGACACCAAAAACAACAGAAAATTCTAAAGCATATGAAGAAACCCGAAGATATGGATAACCCAAACATCCAAATTAAAACACCATAGGAGACACAGAACTTGGAGAAATTATGCAAAGAAGTACACCAAAGTGTCAATATCATGGCTTAGGATATAAAGAACATAAAGAAGACCCTAGAATAGCATAAAGAAGAATTTGCAAGAGTAATTAAAAAGTTAGCAGTTCTTATAGAAATTAAAGATACTGTTGATCAAATTAAAAATATTCTTGGGACATATAACACCAGATTTGAAGGAGTAAAAGAATGAATTAGTGAACTTGAGGATAGTTTGATGGAAAGTGAAAGCACAAAAGAACATATGGTGAAAAAAATTGAAAAATGTGAACAGGATCTTAGGGAAATGATGGACAAAATGAAGCAAACAAATATGAGAATCACTGGTGTTCCAGAAGGGGAAGAGAAAAGGGCTAGGAAGAATATTTGAAGACATTGTTGGAGAAAACTTCCCAACCTTTCTAAACAATGTAAAAATGCAAATCAAAGATGCCCAACAAACTCCAAATAGAAAAAATCAAAATAAACCACTCAGAGGCATATTCTGATCAGATTGTCAAATGCTGAAGAGAAGGAGAAAGTTCTGAAAGCAGCAAGAGAGAAACAATTCACCACATATAAAGGAAATGACATAAGACTAAGTATTGACTATCAGCAGGCACCATGGAGGCAAGAAGGCAGTGGTATGACATATTAAAAATTCTGGAAAAGGAAAATTGTCAGCCAAGAATTTTTTATCTAGCAAAGCTCTCTTTCAAAATAGATGGAGAGCTTAAATTTTTCACAGATAAATGCTGAGGGAATTTGTTAACAAGAGATCTGTCCTACAAGAAATACTAAAGGGAGCTCTAACATCTGAGCACAAAAGAAAGGAAAGAGTGGTCTGGAGAAGGACACACAACTGAAGAGTTTTAGTAAGGGTGCCTTAAAGGAAATAGAGAGAGGGGAAAGATACAACTAACAAATAAAAACCAAAGGATATGATGGCTGATTCAAGAACTGCCTTCACAGTAATAACATTGAATGTGAATGGATTAAACTCCCCAATTAAAAGATATAGATTGGCAGAATGGATTAAAAATATGACCCATCACCATATTGTTTACAAGAAACTCATCTTAGACCCAGTGACACAGAGAAAATGAAAGTGAAAGGATGGAAAAAAAATATTCCATGCAAGACACAGCCAAAAGGAAGCAGGGGTAGCAATACTAATTTTAGATAAAATAGACTTTAAATGCAAGGATGTCATAAAAGACAAAGAAGGACAATATGTACTAATAAAAGGGACAATTCACCAAGAAGAAATAAAATAAAACATGTTTATGCACCCAATCAAGGTGCTCCCAAGTACATGAGACAAACATTGGCAAAACTTAAGGAAGCAGTAGATGTTTCCACAGTAATTGTGGGAGACCTCAGTACATCACTCTATCCTATAGATAGACCAACCAGAGGACCAATTAGAAAATTGAGAACATAAACAATTTGATAAATGAATTAGACTTAACAGACATTATATAGGGCATTACATCCCAAATTACCAGGGTATACATTCTTCTATAGTGCTTATGGAATTTTCTCCAGGATAGATCATATGCTGGGACATAAAACAAGCCTCAATAAATTTAAAAACATTGAAATTATTCAAAGCACATTCTCTGACAACAATGGAATTCAACTAGAAGTCAAGAGCCATCAAAGATCTAGAACATTCACAAATATCTGGAGATTAAACAATACGCTTCTAAACAATAAGTGGGTCAAAGAAGAAATTGCAAGAGAAATTGCTAGATATCTAGAGGTGAACAAAAATGAGAACACAACATATCAAAATTATGGGATGCAGCAAAGGTGGTATTGGGGAAATTTATAGCATAAATGCATACTTTTTAAAGGAAGAGAGAGCTAAAATCAAAGAACTTATGGAGCAACTGAGGAAGCTAGAAAATTATCAACAAACTAATCCCAAAGAAAGTAGAAGAAAAGTAATAACAAGGATTAAAGCAGAAATAAATGATATGGAGAACAACAACAACAACAGAACAATAGAAAGAATAAATAAAACCAAAAGTTGATTCATTGAGAACAAGATTGAGAAACTCCTAGCTAGACTGACAAAGTCAAAAAGAGAGAAGACCCAAATAAACAAAATAATAAATGAGAGGGAGAGAACATTACTGCAGATCCTGAAGAAATTAAAAAAAAAATCATAAAAGGATACTATGAACAACTGTATGCCAACAAACTAGATAATTTAGAGGAAATGGGTAATTTCCTGCAAACACATGAACAACTTTGACCAGAGAAAAAATAGAAGACCTCAACCAACCCATCACAAGCAAAGAGATCCAATCAGTCATCAAAAATCATCCCACAAATAAATGCCCAGGGCCAGATGGCTTCACAGGGGAATTCTACCAAACTTTCCAGAAAGAACTGACACCAATCTTACTTAAACTCTTTCAAAACATTGAAGAAAATGGAACACTACCTAACTCATTTTATGAAGCTAACATCATTCTAATACCAAAACCAGATAAAGATGCTACAAGAAAGGAAAACTACAGGCCAATCTCCCTAATGAATATAGATGCAAAAATTCTCAACAAAATACTTGTAAATTGAATCCAAAGACACATTAAAAAAATCATACACCATGACTGAGTGGGGTTCATCCTAGGCAAGCAAGGGTGATTCAACATAAAATCAATCAATGTAATACAACACATTAAAAAATCAAAAGGGAAAAGTCAAATGATCACCTCAATAGATGCTGAAAAAGCATTTGACAAAATCCCCCAGCTGAAGGAAACTTCCTCAATATTATAAAGGGCATATATGAAAAACCCACAGCCAGCATAGTACTCAATGGTGAGAAATGGAAAGCCTTTCCTCTAAGTTCAGGAATGAGACAAGGATGCCCACTGTCACCACTGATATTCAACGTTGTGCTAGAAATTCTAGCCAGAGCAATCTGGAAAGACAAAGAAATAAAAGGCATCCAAATTGGAAAGGAAGAAGTAAAGCTGTCATTATTTGCAGATGATATGATCTTATATTTGGAAAACCCTGAGAAATCAATGACATCTACTTGAGCTAATAAACAACTTCAGCAAGGTGGCAGGATACAAGATTAATGCATATAAGTCAGTAATGTTCCCATACACTAGAAAGGACCTAACTGAATAGACACTCGAGAAAAACATTTCATTCTCAACAGAAACTAAAAAAAACAAGCACCTAGGAATAAACTTAACCAAGATGTAAAAGACCTCTACACAGAAAATTACATAACTTTACTAAAAGAAATAAAAGCAGACTTAAAGAGATGGAAATATATTCCATTTCATGGATAGGAAGGTTAAACATCATTAAGGTGTCAATTCTACCCAAACAGATCTACAGATTCAATTCAATTCCAATAAAAATTCCAACAATCTACTTTGCAGACTTGGAAAAGCTAGTTATCAAATTTATTTGTAAGGGAAAGATGCCTTGAATTCCTAAAAACATTCTAAAAAAAAAAAAAAAAACAAAAAATGAAGGGGGAGGACTTACACTTCCTGATATTGAAGCTTACTATAAAGCCACAGCAGTCAAAACAGCATGGTATTGGCACAAAAATAGACATTGATCAATGGGATTGAATTGAGAATTTGGAAATAGACCCCCAGATCTACAGTTGACTGATTTTTCATAAGCCCCCCAAATCCACTGAACTTGGACAGAATAGTCTCTTCAACAAATGGGGCTGGGAGAAATGCATATCCATATCCAAAAGAATGAAAGAGGACCCCTACCTCACACCCTATACAAAAATTAACTCAAAATGGATAGAAGACCTCAATATAAGATGCAGTACCATATAACTCCTAGAAGATAATGTAGGGAAACATCTTCAAGACCTAGTATTAGGAGGTTACTTCTTAGACCTTACACCCAAAGCACAAGCAACAAAAGAAAAATTAGATAAATGGGAACTCCTCAAGCTTAGAAGTTTCTGTACCTCAAAGGAATTTGTAAAAAAGGTGACGAGGCAGCCAACTCAATGGGAGAAAATATTTGGAAACCATGTATCTGACAAAAAACTGATATCTTGCATATGTAAAGAAATTGTACAACTCAATGGCAATAGTACAAACAGCCCACTTATAAAATGTGCAAAAGATATGAAAAGACATTTCTCTGAAGAGGAAATACAAATGGCTAAAAAATACATGAAGAAAATGTTCATCCTCTCTAGCTATAAGGAGATGCAAATCAAGACCACAATGAGATCTCATTTTACCCCATTAAAAATGGCTGCCATTAAACAAACAGGAAACTGCCAATACTGGAAAGGATGTGGAGAAATTGGGACACTTATTCATTGCTGGTGGGACTGTATAATGGTATAGCCACTCTGGAAGACAGTCTGGAATTTACTCAGAAAACTAGATATTGAGTTACCTCACGTTCTGGCAATTTCTCTTCTTTGTATATACCCAGATGATCTGAAAGCAGTGACATACACAGATATTTGCACACCAATGTTCATAGCAGCATTGTTCACAATTGCCAAGAGATGGAACAATCCAAATCTCCTTCAACAGTTGAGTGGATAAACAAAATATGGTACATACACACAATGGAATACTATGCGGCAGAAAGAAGGAATGAGGTCATGAAACATATGACAACATGAATGAACCTTGAAGACATAATGCTGAGTGAAATAAGCTAGAATAAAAAAGGAGAGATATTGTGTTACCACTAATGTGAACTTTGTGACAAGTGTAATATAAGTGTCTTATAATGTAGAATGTCAGGGACCTAGAATAGTCAGAAGCTAGTGAAGGGGGAATGATAATCTAATATGTATAAATGTGATAGTGAGGGTGATCTTGATGGTATGGGAATGGTCAGTTGTGACTATGGTTTGTTAATGGAATATAAATATCAGTATGCATTGAAGGTGAACATGTCTGTAAATGGTTGTTTAAAGGCATGTAATCCATGGAGTAGCACCACAAACCTAAATAAGTGTTAGCATGATATATTTATAAGGTATGACACTGGTACAAAGAGTTAACAACAGAGTGGAATATGGAAAAACTACCCATTACATATTAAAGACTATATTTAATTGGAATATCTTACCAACACTACACTAATACTAGGAATGAATAATTAGCAGCTGATAAGTGGTCTGGGATGTATTATGTTATGATAATTGTTTAAAGTTGAGAGTGATGATTGTACAGCTAACTGAAGATAATGTAGGAAACTGTTTATACTGGGATAGAATATATATTAAGTGAAGTTAGGAACCCACTACTTAATAAATCCAGCCCTTGACTTGAGACTTGCTCTTGTGAAACTTAGGGTTGTAAATGGGAGCTGAACCCTCCTATAATTATGCCTAAGAGGCACCTCTAGGGAACCTATTTTGTTGCCCAGATGTGGCCTTTCTCTCTCTAAGCCCAACTCTGCAAAAAAATTCATTAACCTCTCCCCCACAAGGGACATGACTCCCAGGGGAATGAATCTCCCTGGTGACATGGTATATGCACCCTAGAATGAGCCTGGCTCTGGCAGTGAAGGATTAAGAATGCCTACTTGACCAAAAGGGGGAAAAATGAAAGGTAGCTAACTGAGGTCACAGGGACTGAGAGACCCCAAATAGAGTCAAGAGGCTATCCTGGAGGTTTCTTTTATACAAGCTACAGCTAGACATCCCAAATATCCACAGAATACCATGCTCTTATCAAAAGTAGTTCCTGAATACCTACGTCCCTACCTGAGATTCTATAAAAGATTCAGTCACTAAGTTTTATCTTTCAGAAATTTAAATCCACCAGAGTGTTCCTATACCAGACAAGTCCTGAAACCCAGATGCAACAGCCTCTTTAAGATCAACAATCAGATGCAGCCCCCTTCTCTATACTGTTGACAACCCCTTTCAATATGAACAAGTTAGGGTGCTCACTGCCTAGACACCCCTGAAGATGGAGAAAGAGTTTAGGTGAGAGGAAAGGGTAGCAACAAACCAGAGAAGATTTAACAAAGGTCTATGAATATTGAAACTTTATATAATTATATATTTTTTGGATGCTGGGTTGTTGGAATGGCTGGAAGCAGGTAAATGTCATGGTTGAACTGTAGCCTATAGCATTCTTTGGGGTTTGCTTTATGTCTGCTCATTGAATTGTGCCTTGAAGTTTGTCACCTTTCTGAATATACCTTGCATTGCATAATAGGGAAGGGACTGATACTGTGGAACTGTAATCAATAACAGTTTTTGAAATTGCCTATATAACTGCTTGTTGAGCTATACATTGAGAGTTCACACATTTCTGTATGTATGTTATACTTTACAATAATGGAAATGGCTGAAGTTGTGGAACTGTGACCTATGACATTATTTGAAATTTGCTCTCTAACTACTTGTGAAACTACTTTGAAAGTTATCACTGTTATGTATATATGTTAAAGTTCACAATAAAAAAAGAAAAACAATTGGCAGAACTTATGGGAATCAAAGGCACAATAGAAGAGATGAAAAACACAATGGAAACATACAACAGCAGATTTGAGGAGGCAGAAGAAAGAATTCATGAACTAGAGGTCAGAACATCTCAAATCTTACATACACAAAAAATGCAGTTAGGGGAAAGAATGGAAATATGTGAGCAGGGTCCCAGAGAATTGAATGACAACATGAAGCACACAAATATACATGCCATGGGTGTCCCAGAAGGAGCAGAGAAGGAAAAAGGGACAGAAAGAATAATTCAGGAAATAATCACTGAAACTTTTCCATCTCTTATGAGAGACATAAAATTATAGATCTTAGAAGTGTAGTGGATGCCAATCAGAATAGCTCCCAGTAGACCTACTCCAAGACACTTACTGATCAGATTGTCCAATGTCAAAGACAGGGAATTCTGAAAGGAGCAAGAGAAAAGCAATCCATCACATACAAGGGAAGCTTGATAAGACTATGTGTGGATTTCACAGCAGAAACCATGTAGGTGAGCAGGTGGTGTTATGATATATTCAAGATACTGAAAGAGAAAAACTGCCAACTAAAATTTCTATATCCAGCAAAACTGTCCTTCTAAATGAGGGAGTGTTTAAAATATTTTCAGACAAACAGACACTGAGAGAGTTTGTGAACAAGAGACCTGCACTACAAGAAATACTAAAGGGAGCACTACAGGCAGATAGAAAAAGACAGGAGAGAGAGGTTTTAAGAAGAGCATAGAAATGAAGACTAGCAGTAAGAGTAAAAAAATAGAGAAAAAATTAAAATAAAATGTGACATATAAAATCCAAAAGGCAAAATGATAGACAGTAGACATTACATTGAGTGAAATTAGCCTGAAACAAAAGGACATATACTGTATGGTCTCATGAATATGAACTAACATTGATGAGGGAAATTTGAGAGTTAAAGTTGAGAAAACAGGATGTCAGGAGATAGAAAGAGGATAGAGATTGGGCATTTGATGCTAAAGGAGTACAGAATTTCAATAGGATTTATTGTATAGATACAGAGATGGATAGTACAATACTGTGTGATGGTAGCACAGTATTGTAAATACTCTGAACAAAGGTGAGTGTGAGTACAACTGGAAGAGAAAGACTAGTGGCATGCACACCACCAGAAGGAAAGATAGAAGGTAAAGATTGGGATTGTATAACTTAGCAAAACCTAGAGTGGTCAGTGATGGTAATTAAATGCACAAATATAAGAATGTTTTACATGAGGGAGAACAAATGAATGTCAACATTGCAAGGTTTTGAGAATTGAATGATATATGGGAAAAATGCAGTCAATGCAAACTAATGACTATAGTTAACAGTAAGATTGTAATGCACTTTCATTAGTTATAACAAAGGCAATATACCAAGGTTAAATATCTACAAGAGTGGGATATAGGGGAGTGGCATGGGATTCTTGGTCGTGTTGTTATTGTCTGACCTTGTATTTTATTTTATTTTTACTTTTTCTTCTATCATTTTTTTCTTCTTCATTTTTTCCTCCTCTTCCTCTTTGCAGAAGAAATGGAAATGTTTTCATATAGATTGCAGTGGTTAGTGCATAACTATGTGATTATACCTAGAATCATTGTTTGTTTACTTAGGAGGGATTATATGGTGTGTGCATAAATCTGTTTAAAAAAATAAGCAGAGTGATACAAGTGCTGGAGAAAATGTGGAGAGGGGGATGCATCTATTCATTGTTGGTGGGAAAGTATAATGGAGCAGCCCATCTGGAGGGCAATGTGGTAGTTCCACAGGAAGCTAAGTATGGGGTTGCTATATGGTCCTACAACCATGTCATTGGGTATATAATTTGAAGAACTGAGCGCAGGGACAGGAATGGACATTTGCACTTTTGTATTTATGGCAGTAGTATTCACAATTTTCAGTGGATGGAGGTGGCCTAAGGTTTCATCATCTACTAAATGGAATGGTGGAATGGTGATCTGTGGTGTATACATACAATGGAATATTGAGCAGCTGCAAGAAGAAAGGAAGTTGTGAGCTATGAAACTAGGTGAATGGACCTTGAGGACAGTCTGTTGAGTGAAATAAAGCCAGAAACGAAAAGACAAACATTACAAAACCTCACTATATGGACTAACTTTAATGTGCAATCTCTGAGAATTGAATCTGGGAGCATAGGTTATCATGGGGAGGCTAATTGTAAATATTCCTAGATTGTAAGCTCTTACAGCTATTGCATCTATTCATGAGTCGTAGCAGTTATTTATAAATTCTAAGATTCTGAGCTTTTTGTGTATAACTTGGTTGGTCCCTGGAACTTCAGGTATCTATGAGACACCTGAGACTCAGAGCCAGATTTCAGAAGCTATGATCATCAGCATTACCCCATACAGCAACTGATAAAAAGCTGAAAAAGAGATCAGACTTCAATTAGGGATATGAATGAAATGGACTTGGTTAGGACTAAGGTAAATCAAACTAAAGTGTAAAGGATGATATTGACTGCTTTTAAAAGCTTCAACTTCTGTGTGAGATGAAAGGAAGAGACGTTTATTTGGTGCAAAATCTATATTTTCTATAGCTCACTATAAAACTTAAATTGTAAGGTCAGTTTATTCAAACACCCTAATTACATGGAACCTTGAATAGCAGTGAGATCTGTTGGTTTGTGAAGCCCTAATACATCCCAGAGTAATTTGGACAGAGAATAAAAGTGTATTTGTAAAGCCCCCTTGAAACACTGAGAAAAAAATATAGAAATACTAACTTTTCCCACCTGGGGAATTAATGATCTTCTCACAAGCATTGGGGGCTACCAGTTTAGGAGGCAGAGCCCTTGATCTTGGGTCTTACCCTTATGAAGTTTATTACTGCAAAGGAGAGGCTAAGCCAACTTATAATTCTGCCTAAGAGTCACTGCCAAAGAACCTCTTTTGTTGCTTAGATGTGGCTTCTCTCTCTTTGCCAACTCTGTAGTTAAACTCACTGCCCTTCCCCCTATGTGGGACATGACTCCAAGGGCTGTAAATATCCCTGGCAACATGGGACATGACTCCTGGAGATGAGCCTGGACCCAGCATGGTATGATTGAGAAAGACTTCTTGACAAAAAGGGGGAAGAGAAATGAAACAAAGTTTCAGTGGCTGAGAGATTTCAAATTGAGGCAAGTCATCATTCTGGAGGTTATTCTCATGCATTATATAGCTATCCCTTTTAGTTCTTAGTGTATTAGAATAACGAGAAAGAAATACCTGAAACTGCTGAACTCCAATCCAGTATCCTTGATTCTTGAAGATGATCATTTAACTATACAGCTTATATAGTGTTACTGTGTGATTTTGGAAACCTTGTAGCTCACACTTCCTTTATCCAGTGTATGGACAGATGAGTAGAAAAATGAAGACAAAAAGTAAATGAATAATGGGGGATGCAGAGAGGATGGGTATAGGATGTTTTGGGTGTTCTTTTTTACTTTTATTTTTACTCTTATTTTTATTTTTTGGAGTAATGAAAATGTTCAAAAATTGATTATGGTGATGAATGCACAACTATATGATGATACTGTGAACAACTGATTTTACATTTTGTATGATAGTATGGTATATGAATATATATCAATAAAATTGCATTTTAAAAAACACAACCACACAGTAACCATGATTCGGAAAGAGATGTACATATGTGTGTGGGTATATATGTGTGTGTAGGGTTCCCACCCAGAAAAAAAGGTGCCTAGGCCAAGACTTAACTGACCACATGCTACAATCACAGTGTTCTACATAGGGAAGAATGAGGGATGGGGACAGGAAGTGAGGGAGGTGACAGCAGAGATTTGGCAGTGTCAGTCAGGAGGGTCTCTTCTCTGCACTGTGGAATGTTGCTCAGGAGCCTTGGGCTACCCTACTCTGACCATCACAACTGGACCTTCGTCTTATCCACAGTCATTTCAGGAGCTTGGAGGTATAGCTATTCCAGGCTTTCTCACTTGAATCTACAGAGGCCTTGGAGTAGAGAGAACACTAAGTAACACAGTCTATATTCCTTGTAGGCTTAGGCTACACAAATGTCTAGGGCACTGTTTCTCAAAGTGTACCCTGAATGGATCACCTGGGAAATCTGTGAAAATGTAAGCATCTGAGGTCTTCTTCAGAGAGTCTAATCAGGAGGTCTGTAGTGGGGCCATTGAATCTGAATTTTAATACTCATCCTAGGTGATTCTTGATTCACACTGACATTTAAGAACCATCAGTCTATCCTAGAATAAATGTACTTTGAAAAGATAAAAGCAGGACCTTAATGATGGGATCCTCATGAAAGGGGGTAGGAAGGGAGATATTGAGTCTAGGGGGTGCCTCCTTGGGGAACTCCCATGGGAAACCTATGGTGGGACTTAACAGGAGACAAACATAAGCTAACACGTATTGAGCATTTGCTGTGTACAATGTGTTGGATTAAGTGATTTCTTTATATGTTTTATCTTATTGAATCCTCAGAACAATCCTTTAAGGTAAGTGATATTATTAATTTTATCTTCCTTAGGATATTGAGGCATAGAAGTTACATCACTTGCCTCAGTTTCTCACAGTCAAAAAATTCAGATTTGTTTGACTCCAAAGCCCAGTCAGTAAGTGTTAGCATCTATAATAATACCTACTAATGATAAGAATTATTATTATTATTGTGAGATGGACAGCTCCCACCATGTACTCAATTCAACAAAGATTGAACACCTACTGTTTTTATGCATTATTTTCCAAGTAGGGAAGAAGCTGTGACCTGAATCTTTGGAAATTCTCCTTTGTTGCTAGGCATCCTGGGAATTTCCCTTTAGTTCTCATTAATTATTTCTCAAAGCTTTGGGCTTGGTTCATATGATCATAACTCCAATTTTCGATTCTCTATCAGCACATGACATGAATTGTCATTGTTTAATTGCAAACCGCACTTATGACAAATGTTGGGTAATCTGAACAAAAGCACAGGAAAAATAGAGGGAACCAAAGAGAGGAGGCTACCTGCCTTGAACAAGAGCCTGTATGAAGGTTTCTAGGACTCAGTCCCTGAAGCTCTGACAATGTATTTTGATACTAGTCTAAATGTAAATGAATGACCCCATCAAATCATAGACAGCTTGTCATAGTGCAGGTTATTTAGTTAGTTAATTAAAAGTCTAAGTGAGCTGGTGTGGCTCTGAACTGGGCTCTGAAGATAACCAAACCTGTGTTCTGACCAGGCATGTTAATTCAAAATAAGTGACCTCAATTGGGTAATGGCTACAAGTTCAAATTCAAGAATTGCTATAATTAGTCCCAGATGGATCTTTCAGTTGTTTTTCAGGAGATGAAGTGGGAGAGAAGAGAAATGTTCAAGCCCAAAGTAAAGGTTATGATACCTTTCAAAAGTAGGAGAGCTGATGCGAGCAGGGTATGATTAATGTTATACAACAATAGTTCCATTGCTGCCTCTCTAAATACATCCTTTTGGATTTGGTATATTAAATGGGTCTAGCTGTTTTGGAAATAAAGACTAGAATTCAGCAGTCTTAATCAAGTGGTCTTGGGCAAATTATTTAACCTTCTTATGTCTGCTCCTCATTTACATAATGGAGAATACACTATTCACCCTAGCAACCTCAGAGGATGAAAGGAGATAATTTGCACAATAGCTTTGAAAAAATAAGGAAAGTTCTATAAGACGGTATTTAGTCTTGCTTTAATTCAAGAAAGTTTCCTAAACAAAAGTATTTTATTTTAGAGTATAAGACTATGCTAGGTATGTGCCTTTTTTATTTTTCCCTTAGACTGAACCATAAACCAGATGCCTTCTGAGCCACACTTCTAAAAAGGTGAAAGGAAGCAGAGTGGGCAGTATGTTTAGCCCCATACCTGTGTGGTAGTATATGATATTCAAATTTCTTAGGAGGCATGCCACAGAGCTGAAAAATGGTTTTGGCCTTGTGGGCTTTGGGAAGAAGAAAGAGAGCACACCAATTTAGCATTCTTTATTTCAAAATCATATCCTTCTCCATTTATGATAATATAAATCCTTCACTAGAAATTAGGTGTTGACACAGCACTGTGGTATGAGGAAGTTAATGTAAGTCACACTGAGAGCACTTATTTTTTTATTTGAATGCTCTGGTTTCCCTTTAGTGGTTGGGTATATTCTAATTGCCCATATCTTCCCAAGCCTTAGAATTCAAAGGTAATATGAATTTGTACAATGTCAAAGCTGAAATAATAAAAAAAAATTCATAACCTACTACAAAGTCTTGGAAGACCAGAATTGGCCTTTTGGGAATGCACAAAATGACTGCATTTGAAACTGCTTTTCTTTCCCGATTCTGCATTTTAAAGGGGCTTGTATTCCAATACCCATTTGTATTCCCTTTAATGGAATATAAGCACCCAAAGCAGATATTTACAACCTATACTTACTGATGATATTCATAACTGTTGATCCTTCAATCTCAACCAAAATTCATTAAAGGAGCTTGCTTTTAAATCAGATTCTGGGCTCTGCCTTGTTGTATAAGCCAAGCAAATAATAGGGTTGTATCTCACAGAATTGTATTTCTATCTAAGGGCTGCACACTTTGCTGAAAAGAGCTTGAGGTCACAATGAACAAATAAACAAGTAAAAAGCCCTTGCCCCACATTCCTCTTCATCACTGGGAAATGCCCATCCAGCAGAGCACACATTTTTGCTATGATTTTGCAAAGGTTTAAGTCCTGGGATGAGCAATCATTTCTAGAAGTCTCCCTGGGGACCTCCTGTTGTGCCAGTGAGTAAAAGCCAAAACATGCAATGCATATAGGACTGGGAATTATTCTCCAAATGACAAATACCAGAACTTTTTTATTCCCTGAAAAAAATCAAGAAATTTATTTAATTCAGCAAATATTTATTGAGAACTTACTAGATAGAATGCTATTTTAGGTGCTGGTGTTACAGCAGTAATGAAACTGAAAAAACCCTGCCCTCATGAAGTCAATATTCTAGTTCAATTGTTGTCATTTCCTCCTGTGAATTCCTATATCATCTCTACCTTTCCACTGTCCCTCAGTCAATTAAATGTTTACCCAACTTATACCTATGTCCTTTCATCCCAATTAGACTATAAATCCTTGAGGGCAGGACTCAGTTTTTATATTTGCTACTATTTGGTGCATTCAGTAAAGTGCACCAAAAGCAGGCATTCAATGAATGTAGTTGATGAGAAATGAAAAGATCCCAAATACAGACAAGAAGGATGAAAAATGATAATAACTTCAAGTATTATCTTTCTGAGGTAGTATGCTTTCACATGAACAGACTTTTTTAACCTAAACACTAATTTCAGGGAGTTGGGTAGGAAGTGGGTTGGAGGTGAGAAGGCAGGTGATCTATTCAGGGGGACTAATATGTAGATGTCTATTTGATGTGGCACAAAAAGCATGGGCATTGGAGACAGCTGTGGATTTGAATCCTCGCTCTTTCACTCACCATTTGTGTGACCATTATGTCTGTCAGTCCCTCTTTCAGCACCTCAGTTTTTCATAAAAGGAAGAAGTAGTTTAATCCTTAAGCAGAATCTACTCATTTCAGATGCCATCTTACCTGTACTGTCTGGTGGAAAAATTCTGTTTCTTGAGGATCAAAAGTTCAGTTTATTTAAACAATGTAATTACATGGAAACTAGAATAGGGAGTGAGTTCTTGTTATTCTATATGGGCTAATGTAATACTCCAATACATCCCAGAATATTTTAGGCAGAAAGTAAAAAAGTATATGCAAAGTCTCCTTGAGGTACCAGGAACAGTATGGAACTATTGAACTTCCCCACTTTTCTTAAGCAACAGGTTCTCCCAATTTAATAAGGCAAGCCCTCAATCCAGAGGCTTGCCTTATGAAACTTATCTCTTCAATGGCAAAGCTAAACCTACTTATAACAATGCCTAAGAGTCACCCCCAGAAAACCTCTTTTGTTGCTCAGATGTGGCCTGTTTCTCTAAGCCAACTCTGCAAATTAACTCACTACCCTCCCCCCTACTTGGGACATGACTTCCAGGGATGTAAATCTCCCTGGCAGTGTGGGACATGATTCCCAGGGATGAGATGGGCCCTGGCATCATGGGATTGAGCATGTCTTTTTGACCAAAAGGGGGAAAAGAAATGTAACAAAATAAAGTCTCAGTGGCTAACAGATTTCAAATAGAGTTGAGAGGTCATTCTGGAGGTTATTCTTATGCATTATATACATATTCCTTTTTAGTTTCTAGTGTATTAGAATAGCTAGAAGGAAATAACCTGAAACTGTTGCATTGTAATGCAGTAGCCTTGATTCTCAATAATGATTTTATAACTAAATACTTTTATCACGTGACCGTGTGATTGTGAAAACCTTGTGACTGACACTCCGTGGATCCAGTGTATGGGTGTATAAATAATAAGATAAAGACAAAAGTATATGAATAATTTGGGAGTGTGCTGGTTTGAAGCTGTTATGTACCCCAGGAAAGACTATGTTTTTTAATGCAATCTTGTGGGGGCAGACTTATTATGGGTGGGATCTTTTGATTAGGTTGTTTCCATGGAGATGTGACTCACCCAACTGTGGGTGAGGTGAGACGTTTTGATTAGATTATTTCCATGGAGGTGTGGCCTTGCCCACTCAGGGTGGGTCTTGATTAGCTTACTGGAGTTCTTAAGAGAGCTCAGGGACTGACACAGATCCAGATGTTTGGAGATGCAGACAGAAAGACTTTGGAGATGGTAAACTAAGAGATGAAGCCCAGAGTTTGCCCTGGAGAAGCTAAGAGAAGACCCCCAGATGTTTAGAGAGAAATGCCCCAGAAGAACAAATCAGAGAGCTGAGGGAAGCTAAGAGAGACAAAACATCACAGACATTTTGGAGAAAGCCATTTTAAATGCAAACCAGGAGCAAAGGACCAGCAGACCCTGGCCACATGCCTTCCCAGCTGACAGAGGTGTTCCGGATACCATTGGCCTTCCTTCGGTGAAGGTATCCTCTTGTTGATGCCTTGGTTTGGACACTTGGTATGGCCTTAGAACTGTACATTTGTAACCTAATAAATCCCCTTTATAAAAGCCAATTCATTTCTAATATTTTTCATAATGGCAGCTTTAGCAAACTGGAACGGGGGGATAAGGGGTATGCAATGCTTTGGGTGTCTTGTTTATTTTTATTTTTATTTTTTTAATTTTTATTACTTTTTGTGGGGGGAGTAATGAAAATGTTCTAAAATTGGTTATGGTGATGACTACACAACTATATGATGACACTGTGAGCCACTGATTGTATACTTTGGATGGATTATATGGTGTGTGACTATATCTCAACAAAACTGCATTTTTTTAAAAAAGGTCATGATGAAAGATAGAACTGTGTCTGGCAAATATAACTTGTATTCTTATTGTTGTCAGGTTTCTATCATTCTGCTTTACAATAACTGAGTTATTATCAATTTCCTAATTGGCACCGCTTAATAGCATTCACCCTGACAAGTAAGTGGGACTTGTCATACATATGCAAACTAACTCTCCACCCCTTTCCATCAAACCAAATGAACTTGTATTGGGCCTTGAAGAATCAGCTTAATCAAATCATCTGAAGAAAGCTTTCTCTGATCTCCCAGTCAGGCTGAGTTAGGCATGCTTCTTCTGCATTCCCATAATGATCTGTGTTCCCCTCTGGTCCTGCACTCATAACACTAGACCATGATCACCTGTTACTTGGCTGCTCCCCTTCTAAATCATGAGCTCCTTGAGGGCTGGAACCATGTCTTATTTGTTTTTCACTTTTTCTTTAAAGTTTTTTTACTAGTTCTTATTAAGGACTACAGACATAGGCAGTATGAATAGGGATGCCATCTTGCCTTCAAGGAGGACTTGAAACCTTACATTTCAGCAGATCTGCTGGAAAGGATTGTCTATAAGAGGCTTTTGTTTCCTTTTTCCATGCTGTTAAGAAGATATATAAAGCCATTCACTTGTTTATCCCACTTCAAATATTATTCCTATTTAATAGATTCTATGAACAGGATATTTGAATAATGGGTCCATTTCAGTTTCCATAAAGGACCAAGTCTGAGCTAGTCCTCTTTATGCAAAGAATCTTTATTAGATATTTTGGGTTTTGTTGTAATGAGGTTGCATGCAGAACCATACCATTTTCTTGATTGTAATAAAGGGAAATTCATCTTCATCTGACAACTTTTGAGCAAAACAAATAATATGGAACTCATGAAAACACTTTTCAGACTGAACAACTTTCTCTACATTTGGAGAAACCATAACTTTCTAGTGACTCATAAATCCTCCAGTACCTGGACCATTATTAACATTGCTGTTGTTCTTTAAAAAAAACATGGTTTGTTTGCAGGAAATTGTCATACATGCATCCTTGACATGAGTTGAAAAGTGAAAGCATGAGTTGCAGGTCACTGGGTCATAAGGATCATAAGAGAAAGTATCTAGGATTTTATGTGCCTGGTCCTTTTGGGTTCCAGATCAATGTTGTAGTTTAGCGACCAGGGTGTTGCGGTGGAGGCTGCAGTGGAGGGCGTAACTGGAGAAGTATGCCATTGGGAAGTTTTCTGAAGTAAGAACTGTCCCCCAGTTAGAACTTCATCTTCAACAAGCACAGTGTGAGAAGTAGCCCATAACTCTTCTGGAAAAAGAGATGAACAGTATTCCCCGTCTTTGATGAAAGCAAATGCATGAAGACTCAGGGATGTGTCTGCTGCCAACTGTTATAGATGTGGCTAATGTAGACAAGCTAACTGCTCTGTTGGGAGATGCATTTTCCTGCCACTCCCTGCAACTCTGAGAGGCTTGGTGGCGGTTGCCATGGAAACCAATTGGTGAAGGGGCTTGGGTCAGAATTTGAAGGATTGTGCTGTGCTTGACTGGGTGAGACTGAAATTAAGCTAATATGTATAAAAACAAGGTGTGCTTCTTTCCCCTGCACCTTTGAGAAATTGGCAACAAAGTGGTCTGACAAGCAACAACTGATTTTTTATTGGCCAGGGAAGAGAGAGGAGGAACAATTTATTGAGTAGGAGGTTCTCAAGTTAAGCACAGGCAGTAGTTTTAAATAGGTCAAGAAAAGTGAAAAGAACTCTCAGAGCTGTTGAAGAGATAGGAATGATGGCAAGGTACTTAAGAGTGTTTACTAAGGAGCTTTCTATAGTACCCTCTTTTACTGCATTATCCATTGTCTCAATGTCCCTGGATCTTCATCTCTTAATCCAAGATGGTATTATTGATGTCCCCCCCTATTTTTGTTCTTCCCTCTTATTTACCTCTGCAAGTGTGTATCTTTTGGACAACATAATTTCAAGGTTCTGATTTTCAAATGTGTTTTCCCCAATTATTCCTTTTGTGTGCCCCCATTCTTAAGATTGACAGGCACATTTTCTGCCAATGCTAAACTCTGGAAGGGACGCCACCCATCCTGCCTCTTTCCTCCCTAATAATACAGTTATACATAGAGCTAGGACTCCTACTGTTGGAACAATTAAAGGCATGAAAACAATTTAAGTTAGACAACTTAAAGTTGGAATACAATACCCTTTTTATGATCATTGATGATGGCCAGAGCTCTTTGACCTACACAACTTTAATCAAAGCATTCTTTTGGTGGCACTCACCAATCAAAACCTTTAAGATGATCATGGTAAAGTAACATCATGCTGTTATAGACAAACATGAAAGCTCCAAATGTCTAGAGAACATGTTCTAACCACTTTTCACAGGCTGGATGGAGGTGTTCTAATGAGCTCTTCTGCCATATCAGTCTCCCACTCTTGAGACAGGCCTCAGATTATAGAAGAGCTTAAATGCTTTTTGAGTTTTCAGGCTCAGTGACCACATGCTTCTTTCCTTATTCATTTTCTCCCCTTAAGAAATGAGATACATTATAATTAATATATATAATTAATTAATTAAAATGCTTGGTATTTGTAGAATTGCCCTCTCTGAGCATCTTTGAATACCTTCAAGAAATTGTCTGATTCATCCTATTATCCTAGCAAGGCAGGGAAAGATTTTTATATTTTATAGCTGAAGTTGCCAAGATGATGAAAATTGAGGTAGTTGTGCAAGATCATACAGTGATCTTGAGATAGATCTCATCCAGATTTCTAGTCTTTGAACAAGTACTGGATTACTTCAGAAGATATTTGGTTAATTGCTGTTCTTTTTGGGGGTGTTGATGTTGGTGGTGCATGTATATTTGGGAAGCAGTTTCATTGTAAATATTTATATATATAAGTTTAGAGAGAAAATAGTGGCGTCTGGCTACTAAGCTCTTCCACTTAGCTCCACCCCTAGTGACATGACACTAATCGTTACCAATCTCCTCAAGCAATGGCACTGGCCCCTGGAATGCTGACCCTCATCTATCAATTTGTTATAACCTTTGGTCATAGACAGTTTGGTCCTGTGAAATCTGGACTGAAGGGAAATTGCTGTCACAGGGATGGGATTAATTTGACTGGAAGACCAGGTGATGGAGTGGTAACAATGGCATCAAATGGGTCCAGGGCTCTTTCCCACACTCAGTTTCATTGAAGTCCAGACCTTGGCATGGATCAATCAATGACTTTTTCCATTCAGTGTTAGCTCAGTAAGGAATTTGAGTCTACACATTCTATTTTAGTTTTTGTTACTGCTCTCATTTTGCATTTGCTTGGTATCCCTTTGTAGGGAGACCAGAGGTCTAAATCATTTTTAAAATAAGGCTCCTGTGGCAATATGAGCTTGAACAATAACTAGCTTTGGTGTTGCTGTTTTAAACAGTGGTTCTTGCAGGCCTTATGGAACTGTTTGTAACAGCATCTGTTAGAATCTAGGCTGGGACTCCTGTAATCATACTGCTATGTGATGAACCATCTAACTGCTATATTTTTCTTGCTCTTAATCTGGGGAAATTTCCTAATAAAGCTGGATGATGATTTAAAAAATCCTTAATGTTTACAAGCCAGTAATTCTAATCCATAGGACTTCATCAACCCCTCAGTGCCTGCAAAGGCTTACCCACCATGCTCACAGTATAAACCACAAAAAGGAACAGGTGTCAGTGTGTTTTCTCCCCATGCCAACTAAGAATATATTCATTGCCTGTGAAGGGATAACAAGTATTTAAATATATATATGTGTATATTTTAAAGAACAGTCCTGAGGTCTCACTTGATTTAAGTGTTGGGATTAACTCAAAATGAAGGGAATATATGCATTGGTTTTGTTTCTCCAACTTAATTGATTCATAATTTTATAATTTTGGAATAAGGTATAACCAGCCATAATCCTAAAATGTTGGTGTTAATGGATGAGACAGAAGGTCTGTTGATAAATCTTACTACAATCCACTGTATGTTGTTATGTGCAAAGGAAATCTGAGCAGGAAAATAACAGTGGATATGGATGTAAAGAAGAACTTCAGATGGGCTTGTGTTGTGATGGGCTTGTTAATCAGAATCCAACTTCCAGAAGCCTTTAATTAATAGGAACTTTCCCAGGTATTTTCCAGATATTTTAAGCGCTGATGCAATATTTATATATATGTATGTGGCAAGGCTTTGATCAACCAGAAAATACTAATGATGGGGACATTTATTGCTCTGCGCTCTAAGGATAGAGGTAAATGACTAACTTCCAGGCTGTATGCTGGCCTTAGGGCATATTATCTAAATCTGCCCCATCATTTCTGACTCAGAGTCTAAGCAAAGCTCACTTATGTTGAGGCTTGCAAGATTTTTCAGTCAGCAAAGAAACATTCAATGATGGTCCTTAGCCTGGCAATCTGAGAAAGCAGGAAAGTTGATGCACACATTTTTAGATACTTATCATGCTCTGCCTTCCAGAATTATTGCATTGCCTTATCTCCCCTACTAGACTGCAAGCTTTGTGAGCATAGAAGCCATGCTATCCTTTTTCCTCAGCACATCTAGCACTGGCTAAAGCAAAATGGGTTGGAACTCAATCAGTATTTCTTGAATTGAATTTCCTACCTTGTTTTTCATAGCACTAGTATTCACAGCCTGTTGGAACTGGAAAGGACAATCGTATTTAGCACATTCATTTTACACTTTAGGAAATGGAGGCTCAGAGAGGTTAAGAGATTTTTTGAAACATACTGCCAGGAGCTAGAATCCAGGTATCCGGCCTCAAGGTTTCTGAACTCTGCTTTATAACACTCCTGGGTGTCCTCAATCATCCCAAGTACTCTCATGAGGGTCTCTAATGAAAATTAATTTGAATTTGTGTTTATTTTAAAAATAAAACCCCCAAACCTTACAGCAAATAATCAAGTAAATAGTGAGGTATCACAAATTTTAAAAAATCAGGATGGGAGGCTGTTGGTTGAGCAGAAGCATTTTATTTTTGAGACCATACCTCTATCATCTGAAATAAATGTCTTGTTGTTTCAAAGCAATGATCTTGAATGAGTTTTTCTGTTTGTTTTCCCAGAGGGGATTTGCTTCTAAATAGTCATAAAGCTAGTCTAGCCAGTCTAGTGTGAAGTATGACCAGGGAATCAGGTGATTTTTTTTAATTTGCCAAAGATAAAATCCTTAAATATATACTACTGATGTCTGTTATTAACTCTTAGGATAAATACGTACATATTTTAGGGAACAAGTTTATTTAAAGCTGTCAGAATCTCCTAACATGTTGAAGGTGTTTATTGCAAGTAAAGTCCCATTCACTTAGGGCCTGGAGGACACCAGGCTGAGTTTAAGAAAAACCTTGTTTGTGGTGAACTCTTTAAGAAATCTAATCATGGGACTTACTTTTGGGACACTGTTCTGTGATTTTGGGGTGCATCTTTGCTTCAAAATAGTTAGTACAGTGATCTATTAAATATTAAGTAAGAGCATCAAATCACTGTGACTGACTTGGTAACAAAAAGGATCCCTGAAAAGGATGAATCAGGCAGCCAATTTATAAAGAGCAACCTAAGAATGGTTGGAGATAGGGAAAGAAAGCAAAAAACTTAGTAAGCTGCAGTAAGAGGCACAAGAAGGCTAATGAGTATGTTGGTTATGTATTAATCCACATCTAGAAGCTTGCCCATTAAGAGAATGGAAAGCAAGAAAAGCAAAGAGGAAATGGGGCCTTTTCTTTTACATCTAGACCTTAATGTGTACCTGGAAGATAATGAAGAGCCATCATAGGTCTTAGAAACACGTTGACCTTAAATTTTATGATTAATTTACTCATATACAAAAATAAGCTCTAGGCTTTTCTAATGATTTTTATTCTTCCAACACTTATGTATCTAGGCTTTATTATATTCTTTGCATTTGTTGAGATGCTGCTCTGTAACTTGGATTGATGTTGCTAGGAACCATTACAATAAAAAAAATGAAGAGAGAAATTTTTATTTCTCCCAATGGTGCTTGGTATAGCACTCTGAATATAAGCCCTTGTGTGATGCTTAAGTTGTCTGGGAAGTTTTCCATGTAAATTACAATGCCCATTCTAGAGATCTGACCCATCTTCTTTCCTTCTTCATAAACTACCCCTTGAGTATGCAGTAATTTCTTAGATAGTTAAGCAATTACTCTTCCACTCCAAGAGTTCCCATTCTGTGTAGCTCTTGTTTTTCTCTCATGGGGGTTTGGCCGTAGATTGTCCTTTGAAATCCAGGTACATAATATCAGCCAAACTCCTTACCTCTCTTTGCATTTCAAGACTGTGAAAGATTTCTCACCAGCCTACCAGTAGACACAAGCTGGTAAAGAAATGGCATTTTGCTTTGATTCAAGGTGACTCCAGTGTAGCTGCACTGTCTCTTGTCTAGTACTCAGTTCACCATATAGTTTGAATGTCAAGGAGAACACAGACTAAGTGTGAAGTATTGAACTACTACTATATGGTGGTGGAAGAATATTTAACTCTCAGCTTATAACCATGCCTTTGAAAGTAGGTCTCTAGAAGAACTTGGGAATTCTAAGTATAGAGAGTCTTTCTTAGACAAACTCTAGTGTTGAAATGAATCTCACCAAACATAGTGCTTAGGGGTAGACTGTGGCAGTGGGCATGGAGTGGGGAGGAGGAGAAATTTGAGTAGTTTACTTCCCTATCCCTGTCCCTCCAAACTTAAAATTTATCCTAACCATGTCCCTTGACCATCTTCTTTTTCAGATTTTGGGCAAAGTGAAAGAAAATATTTATGAAATAAAAGAAAATATATGAGAGTATCAGGAAAGTTTTCTGGAGCAGCCTGCACCCACTCCTGAGAAGTAAGAGAACTAGGATAAAGCCTTCCAAAAGAGTGATGGAGGAGCACTGCCCTCTACCCTAGTTCTACTGGAAACTTGTTAACTTCCCATAGCATATAAACTAGTCAGGGAGAGATTCTATTACTGTGATAAAGCACTCTCCTCACCTTGGCCTCACTAAGCAAATATCATGCAGGTGAATAGAAGAGCTACAATTAAACTGAGACTAGAAAATTGAGAAAAACATACTCCATAGAAATAAACTATATATTTTGGAAGGGGCATTCACATTGTTAGGCCATGGGAGATATAGGCAAGTAAGAGCAGACTTTTCCCTAACATTTTTGTGGCCCAGGTAAGAGTACAAATGGAGGACCACATACTGTAGGTCTCGGTATTAAAAAGTTCTAAAACAAGATGTACCTTGCCCTGGCCTGGGTACCCAGCCAGGACCCTGCTGTCTACTCCCTTGAAATCGACCTGCAGGCTAAAAGAGTAAGGCTCTCCTCCAGGCCAGCCCTATAGCTAATGAGGTGCATGAATCTGTTGGGGCAGGGCAGGGTGGAAGCTGGGCCCAGGGCTCAGGACACCTGGGTAGTGACCGGAACCTCCTGAACTTAGGATGGGGTGGACCTATCAATTTCTCCAATAAGCCACAGGCAGTAATTTCACCTCTGTTATAGTTCACTTTTCTGAAACACGGTTGCTGGGAAATTCTATGTGCCTTCCAAAACTATATCATTCAAGTAGTGCAGAGGGAGGGAGTGCAGTTATCTGGGGAAGCTGATCTGCTAAGACCCTACACTTTGAGTGATTTGGAACAGCCAATTTTAAACAAAATTATCCACGTTTTCTCTTGTTTCATAAGACAGAAGCTGTCATTTTCTCCTCCACTGCCACTCCCCTAAACCCCCTCCCTGCATGCTATGTGCTCTGGTCTGGGGAGCTCAGTTCGGCTTTACATGTCTTTTATGGATTGAACTGTGTCCACCCAAAAGATATGTTCAAGTCCTAACCTCCGATCTTGTGATCTTTCCTATATGGAAGTAGGATTTTTAGAGATGCTTTTTAAGATGAGGCCAAACTGGATTATGATAGACATTAATCCAATATGAACAGTGTCCTTATAAGGATAGGAAATTTGGACACAGACAGACAGAAGACAACCACATGACAGAGGCAGAGATTGAGTTATGTCACAAACCAAAGCATGTCACGCCTAGCTGGAAAGCCACTGTCATAACCCTACAGACTTCAGAGGAAACATTGTCCTGCTGACACACTGGTTCAGACGGCTGGCCTCCAGAACTGTGAGACAGTCTATTTCTGTTGTTTTAAGCCACCCAATTTGTTACGGCAGCCCTAGCAAACTAAGACAGTGTTCCTCTACCTTTTATCCCTGATGCTCAATGCACTCTGATGCTTGGCCTTTCAAAAAATCCTCAAGACAAAAAAATGTTATGCTCAGGGTTTTTTATACCAAGAGCTCTCTAAAGCACGGAGCTCAAGGCAAAGGCCCATCTCACTGGATCTAAGGGTGATACTGAGAGAGAGGGAGGGATATGTCCCTTGGAACACTGCTGCTCAAGTCTAGAAGACCCAAAAAAATAAGCACCCACCACAAATACTTAACCTCTGGATATTTATGTTTTCTTAGGACCAGTCCTATTTTATGCTTGGTTTTCTGAGAGTTGATGAAAGAAAGGGGAGCTGTACCTACCAGACTTTGCCAGTTGCATTCAGGTTACCCTCCAAAATGGGAAGAAGGAAATGGACAATACCTACAGCAGTTTTGGGTAGAACAATGGAGGTTGTGATTCTTTACCTGAGGAGAAATGCATGCAGATGGGAATGCTAGTTAAATATACATATGACTCTGAGAAGTACCCCTCACAATTTATTCCTGTCCTTGTGGGGCCCATTCCATAGTCAAATTGTTTTGGCATTATGAATAAATAAACCTGTTTGTCATAAATGAGCTCTTCACCAACAGGTAGGTGTGAGGGGCATACTTTCAATTTCATGTGTTAATGGGATATGGCTTCTCATCAAGTGAGGAAAATATCTGTGAAATGGTTGTTGCATAAACAAAGCTGCTCCAGGCCTCATCAGGATGCTTATCTCTTATAACCTCTGACTGAATCTACTCCCATTGAAAAGCTCAGTCAGACACAAGGTCGATTGGTGCACCAACTAACAGCATGGCATCTTCAGTCATCAGATTCCCCTGGTTCAAATTCTATTTCCACCAATTATTAGATGTATGATTTTCTCCAAGTCTCAATTTCCTCAACTGTATAATAGGAAGACTATTTCCAACTACCTTATAGAGATAATGTGAGGATCAACTCACATGAGATATATAAACACACACATATACACTTAAAATAGTATCTGGAACATAGTACGCACATAGTACGCACATAGTACATATTCATTATTAAAGATGCCCAGTTAGCATATGTGGCTCAAGGTTTAGTACCTATGCTAGGTTGAATTATATACCCCAGAAAGAAACATGTTCTTAATCTTAATCCATTCCTGTGGGTGTGAACCCATTGTATGTAGGGCCATTTTTTCCCACAGGTATAATGTGTTTGATAAGTTTACCCCCAGCAGTTCCTTTTTACAGCACCCAATATTCCTTTGAAATACCAGATAGATATGGCAGTGGCTAACAGTAAATTTCAGACCTCTCAGAGTGTAAAAGTTTAGGTTTTCTGACCATTCTGTATTGCATTGGCACTTGTCCAGAATTGGAACCTCCCCACACTCAGGGAACTTTAAATGTACCAGTCAAAAAAGCTTTTTCCCCTTCAAGGGGAAGAAAGAAAGTCACTCCTCAAATCCAGCAGATCTGGCTGGAAGGTCTTTCCAACTGTTCCGTGTCTTCAGGCTCATTTTTTTGAAGTGGAGTAAGAGACCAAACGGGAACAATTCCTTTACCCCCATATGTGATGTATGTGCTTCACAGAAAAAACACAAAAATAACAAATCCACAAATTACAACAGCTAGATTTACAAAATCTATTCATCCAAGGGTGGTGGAAAGCAGGAAGGGGAGGTAGGAGGGTAAATGGCACAGGGAGAAAAACAAAATATTCAAATCATTCCAGACACAGGGGCTGACAAATGCTAGAAAATAGCTGCAGAAAAACCTGTGGTCCTTTCAGACTCACGGTGGTGTTAAAAATCCACAAATTGATTCTGCCTTATGTGCACCAGAGACAAAATTTCCAATTCCTCAGAGGGAAGGAAATATGCAGAGGGCCCTTGGCATAATGGGTCCTGCCTTCCCTGGGTAGGGGAAGGTAAACAGGGAAAAGATCTGCCACAGCCTCCTTCCAAACCCACCCACCGACTTAGGATGGCAGGAGATTAAGTGGTCTGTAGCAGCCTTCAGTTTGGCAGGTGATGGATGAGGTAAAGAGAACATTGAAAAGGTTGAGCTACTCAGGGCTGATTGCAGATAGACTGTTTTGTGGAAGAGTCTATTGCTTAAAAAGACAACCAAGGAAAAAAGGTGCAACTGGAAAAGGTATGCTTTGCCAGGGGTCTTTGCTTCATTGGCGCTGATAATGAATAAAGGAAAGAAGATAGAGAAGAGGCAGCCACTGATAATGTATGAGAAAAGCGAAGGGCAAATCAAACCCAAAGTAGTAAGGACAGTTCCTTTCTATATTTGACAACTGCTGGTACATTTCAATTCTTTTACTGAACCAGCGATATTCGAAGCAGTAAAGTACAGAGATGGGACATATGCAAAAGACTAACCAGCTGACCAATGACATGGATGGGAAAGAGACTCACAGACATCCCCTGGATGAGGAAAAGAGCCTGCAGCAAAAGGTTGAAGAGCATGTCAGCAATTATTTTGCTGACACTAGGGAATGGATGAGGCTTTCTCCCTCATACCTCACATGCCAGTTCAGCTATATACTGAAACCAAATGGCATTGACAACTTTGCTAAGCACAAACAGGGGGTGCTCCCAAAGAGCACTGAAAATTGACGTAAGGAAGAATTCCAGCCACTACCAAACATCTCCATGTAGCGATGGATCACCAGTAATTTGTGCTGTTGCTGACTGAAGCACAGGAATAAACACTCAATAAAGCAAGAGGAGACTGAACCAGAATACTCCACCATTCCAAGTGCAGCACTGGAAAATTCTACTAGCAATAAGTAGTTCACTCTCATGCTTCTACTCTATGCTCTGGGCTCTCCACTGGGCCAAGACACTACTTGCTCTTCTCTGCCACTGCTCCACTGTTTTGCTGAATTTGAGCATCTGGCTTTGAGACAGTACAAATGCCCCAGATGGAGTCTTTGATTACCCTGCCAAGGTCCCAGAGAAAGGTTTTGACACTGTCAGCCATCTCTTCACCACCCAAATTACCAACTACACAGAGGAGAGAGAAACACCCCAAAATCTATCATTGCGAAGGACCCAGTAGCTCACTGTCCAGGCTCCAGCCCTGGCCTGGCCCCTGGCCCACTGTAGGTTTGCTCTGCTTGGTGCCCAGCCACCTGCTCCCACCAGGGCTCTCCCAGGGCCAGGGCCACTGCACCCACCAAATAGGGCCTTTTGATGATGTTATTTTTAGTTAAGTGTGGTCAAACTGAATGAGGTTTTTTTCCTTAATCCTGTTACTGGAGGATTTATGAAGAGAAAGCCACATGGAGGGGCAGAAGCTGGAAGTCAATGGATCCAGGGAGAGAAAGGAGAAGACATCACCCGTGCATTGCCATGTGTCAGAAAAACCAAGGACCAAGGATTGCTAGTAGCCAGCCCCAGATCACCAGTTTTCAGGGAGAAAGCATCACCTTGCTGATGCCTCAAATGTGGACTTCTCCTGGCCTCAAAACTGTGAGCAAATAAATTCTTGCTGTTTAAGTCAACAAATTTTGTGGTATATGTGATTGCAGCTGGGAAACTATGACAGTACCATTAATTAAGTCATACTGAAAATCTGCTTAATCGTGAGATAGTCCTTGAGCCCATCAATCAATATGTGACTCCCAGTGCTCCATTGGAGAAAAAACAGATAGGTCTTCTAACATCTTGAACTCATATTTTGTGAGATGTGAGCATACCTCAAGTCTTAAACTTCACTCTCATGGCATGACTTTAGATTGAACTGATATCTTGGAAGAGTCATGAGGACCCTTCCTAAGCAATTGTCCTTAAATAACTAATTTTCATAAGCATGAAGACTTACCACTCATGAGCAAATAGCTATTGAGTACCTACAGCATGTCTAGAACTGGGGTAGGTGCTTTCCACATATTGTCTCGATACAACATCCAAGAAAGGAAGATAGAGGAACAGTCTTTTAAGGTGAGAAAATTGAGCCTCAGAGAAACTGTCATTTTCCCCAATGCCATACAACAGAGAAGTGATGGTGCTAGGATTTGAAGTCATGCCTATTGAACCCCAAAGCTTGTGTTATTCCAACTATATCATAAATAAGATATTCCAAAAAGGACGGATGCTAACCAAACTGGCTTATGAACTGGAAAGTCAGCCAAATGTTCTAGAAGGAACATTGAGAGCAAGGGCTAGAACAAAGGGGGACAAACAAAGGGGGAGAGTAGTTGGACAGCACTACTATCTCCTGAGTGGGGGATGAGGTGTGGAGCAGGTACAAGACTTTAACAATTTTGCTTCATCTATCCCAGGTCTAGCTGTTGGAAACAGTGTTCTGGTGGCTGCAACTGCTATACATATTTTGGAGTGAGCACTATTTCCTTTGTGCTACAGCCTAATACTTTTTAGAAGGGCCCCCAATATTGTTAATCTTGCTTAACTTGTTATCTTTTAGAAACCTGACCTACTAATTTAGGTGTTTGATCTTTTAAAACTACTCTCCTTGGAGTGACATTCAGAGTTCCTCAAATGATAGGAACTTCAGGATTGACTTGTTTCAGAACCTTACTGTTTAGAAGCACTACTTTCACATCAACCATGATGAGGTGATTTTAGCCTGGAAAATCTCCAGGGTAAATCATATATTCTTTAATTTTCCAGGGTAGCATATTGAAACATATTGGTTTGGGCCCATTAAATTAGCATATGCTATGATTTAGCTGGAGCTGTGCTGAGATTTACCTTCAAATTATTGATGAAAAAAATAGCAAGATGGTAAAGACTGAAGGCAAGATGTTTAAACCTCTTTAAGGGAGCAACTCTTTAGATATCCAATGGATAGGCAAATTAGGAAAACACTTATTTATTCATTAAAATAAGTCTTCTATAAGGATCTTTATTTGTCAACACACAGGATTAACTTAGACAGTTTATATACTCTTGAAAATAATCATAAAAATATTCTAGATCTGACTTTTCACTAATTCAGAATGGTCTCCCTTTTATGTAATCTGAACTGGTGAGATTTTACTTTTTCTAGTTTCCTCTCTCCTTTATAATGCATCCATTCTAATTCAGACTGTCTCTCTAATCTATGTCATTAGGCATGCAAAACAGTTGGTCAGTGCCCTCTTTATGATAACTCTTAATACTTGAGGATGTTGATTAAACTGCCTCTTGGCTCCTTTTCACCAGGCTAACAACCCCAACTCGTAGGCCCTATTTTCTAATGCTTTAATATTTTTTTTGCTGCTCTTCTCTAGATCTTCTCCAATTGCTTTGCAACTGTTTTAAGATGTAAACCAATAAGCAGGCCTAATCTAGGGCATGGTGTTAACTAAGTATTTCATGAATACTTAGAAATTAAGAGAGATTGTGGAGTACAGGGGAAAGAACACTAAACTAGGAGTCAGAAGATCTGAATTTTGTCCTGGTTCTGCCACTTACTGGGATTGAGCAGACATCCACCTTTGGACAAGTCATCTAAATTTCTCTGAACCTCAATTTCATCATCTGTAAATCTGGGATAAACACATCTGCTCTGCCACCTCCCATAGTGAGATTTAAATGAGATAATCTATGTGACAAGTTTGTTAGCATCAAAGCACTATACAAACACTATGTGTCAGCCACCTTTCTAAATGCTTTGCAAATATTAACTCTTTAAGGGACAATTATTATTCTTATTTTAAAAAAAGGAAATGGAGGCAGAGAAAGGTTAAGTAACTTGCCCCAGGTCACGCATATTGTCTCCAGACTCCACGCTCTGAACTGCTATGCTATGTTGCCTCTTCAAATAAACCTAAAGGTCCAATATAGCCATATGATTTTATGGGGTCTGACTTTCAAAAAAAGTCTATAGGTATATCCTACTGGGCTGAAAGATCTATTCAGTCATGGGTAGATAACTCAGTGAAAGGCAACATTTTCAAAGGTTGTTTAGATTGGTCATTGAATTAAGGAAGCTGTCCACTAGTGAGGAGAGCATCATGAGCATAATATAGTAGTAGGAAATGCTATATTGGGTAAGATAAATGGTTCCTTCACCCCAGTACACCTAAACCTTCCTATAGAAAATGCTCTTGATTCTTGGATTCAGGATCTACAGTTTCTAAATATTCTTTCTGAGCCCTGACAACCCTTATGGTTTCAACCATTTCTAGTTCTGTCCTTTTCTATGTTACTTCTTGTAGCTGTGAGTGTTATATACCTTCCTTGTAGACTGATTGTTAAAGAGAGGTATTAAAGGTAGATTAGTACCCAGTTGAGGCTTTTTCTTTGCTGTAGTCTGAAGGTTTTAAATAGTTTTAAAAAAGAGTATTGGAAAGGAATGTTGAGAGACTCTTGAATTACCTTGTAAGTGTTTAAACATTCACAGGGAAAATTAGAACCTGTATCATGGAAATGGGGACGTTGTGTTATATAAAACAATATTGAAGACCTGCCTTATATTTGAAAAGTTGTATCATATGGAAGGTCTTTTCATTAACAATTATTTATATAGGGTACAATGCAAACTTACTTGATGCCCAAATCTGATCTATAGAAACAGTGGTTCAGTGGTGTAACAGTCTCTTCTACCTTGGATAGTGGCATGAAAGAACATTTTGTGAGAGACCTTGGAAGTTTCCTTCCATGAAAATAACTCAAACAAAATTAAAAATAGTCTTGGAAGATGGGCACATGTCTTGGGAGACCATGACATTGATTATCATTCTAACTAGGATCTGTACAGATTTGAATCATAAGTTTGTCAAAAGAATAGTTAGGAACCAGAGAGAAAACTGATACTTTGGTATCTTAGTATGCAATTTTTTTCTAAAAATATTTCTTTAAAGAAACATCTTGGTGAAGTTTCTTTAAATTTAGATCATTGTTTAATGAGAAATATGTTTATATAAAGAAATTATGGCAAATTCATGAAGTCACCTGAATAGGCTTGAGCTGAGTCACCATCTTAATCTTTGTGGAAAGGTACACTTTAATCTTTTTTGGAAAGGTATACTTTAACAGTCACATCATGTAGCTGCAGCCACCTTTGTGCCTCCCGATGGAAGCATAGCAAATTTGCACTGGGACTTACTGAAATACGTAACTCAATATTCACCCATCCTCGTGCTTTTCCTTCCTTCCATTGATCACTCATCCATTCATCCATACATCTGTTCATCCATCCATTTCTATATTCCAGGTACTGTGTTGTACACTGGAGATACAACAGTGAACAAGACAAAACATGACTTACCTCATTGAACTTAAAGCCTAATAGAAACTGCTTAAATAGTAGAGGAAACAATCATGATTTGATAGTTTTATGACAATTTTTGAAAGAGAGAAAAAGAATAAACGAAATCAACTCTTGAGCCTTATGTGAGGTTGCTAAAACTTTTCTTTGAACAATGTTCCCTAATAATTGTGTAAAAAATATTTTGAGGGGTGCTGTACATGTGTATAGGAAGAAAGGAAAATAGAGAAGTTAGACATGGAAAGAGAGAACAAGGTTTTTGAATAATACTAGTTTAGTTTCCCAGAATATGTGTAGTAATAACGATTATTTTTCGTCATGGCATTTTATGCCTTTCAAAGCAATTATATCAACCCTGCGAGGTAGGTAACAAAAATTATCCCCCTTACATAGATGCAAAAGCTGAGGCATTGATATTTTAAGTGCCCAAGGTTCCACAGCTGTATAGAATTCAGAGCTCTACCAATTGCTTTTTCTACTACATCATGTTGAAAAACCCCAGACTCTCCAGTATAAAGTCTTATAAAACCAAAAAGATTTAAGAGATGTAAGATGTTCAAGAAGCCAAAGTCACTAATACAAAAGAAGGAAAACAAAGTATGACAAGGAGAATGTTCCTCTGCTTTGGACTATTAAGTAGGTCACCCACTAAAAGGCTATTTTGGTATAAAATTTTAGAGGACATGCAGCCCATGCAGAAACATCACTGACCTGATTCTTCACTTTCAAGATCTAAGAAATCAAAGGCAGGTTTTTTTTTTGGGGGGTGGGGGTGGGGGGGTAGATCATTTGTGTAGTTAAAAGAATGCTAGTTGGGAAACTTGATTTAACCAGGCTAGTGTTCTAGATTTTCTATGAGGTGGGATTCATTAAAGGAAATACTGTTCTTAACAAGGGGACAGCTTTGTAGCTCTACAGTGCAGTGAACAATTAATTTCATTCCTTATTTCCTTCCTCCCTCCATCCATCCCTTCCTTCCTTCCTTCCTTCCTTTCTTCCTTTGTTTTCCTTTTTTATAGCACTATTTTCTTATGCTAGTAGATGGGGGCATATCTGACAAATTATTAATATTTTATTTGCTATAAAACAGCTGTCCTATGCAATGACTGCTCACAATAATTTCAATATCTGAAGCTCTTTTGGCCTTCAGGTACACTGGGATCAAATTAGAATGAAAATATTTCCCTTACAGTTTTCTTTATGCCAGCACAGTCACTTTGTTATTAACTGGCAAATTGAGATGTCTAAGGACAATAATAAATTTTCACCACATTTCAGTTTGTCTCTTTACTTCAAACAGAGTATCCATTTGGCTTAGGATGAAAAATTTCTTGTAATATTTTTTAGTCTTAATTTAAATATCTGAGCTTAAGAATGAATACATTTTGACCCATTGAATCATGTTTTCCTCCCTTAATCTTACTCTTTTTCACTTTGTTCACTTTTAAAATCCATGAATATTTATTACTTTAAAAATTGGTCTTAAATTACGCACACACACACTCTCTCTCCCTATGTCCTCTCTCTCTCTCTTCCTATCTATCTCTATTATCATCTATCTATCTATCCTCTATCCATCTATCTATCACCTCTCTACCATCTCTCTGTGGAACCATAGGGGCATTCTGCAAAAATATCTATGAATAAAAACCTAGTGAATACTTTCCTGACACTCTGACCACCCATACTCATCAAGGATGGGTTGGGAGAATGTAGAGAAATAGGAACCATCATGCATTGTTGGTGGGAATGTAAAATGGTGTTGCTGCTGTGGAAATCGGCTTGGCAGTTTCTCAGAAAATTGAATAAAATTGCCACATGACCTAGCACTCCCACTTTTGAATATGTACCCAAAATAATTGAAAGTAGGAACTTGGGCAGATGTGTGTACAATAATGTTCATAGCAGCATTATTCATGATAGACAAAAGGTGGAAGCAACATAAGTGTCCATTATGGATGACTGGATAAATAAATTGTGGAATATACATAAAATGGAATATTGTTCAGTCATAAAAAATGAAAATAAGTTGTGATACAAGCTATAATATGGATGAACCTTGAAGATAACATGTTGAGTGAAATAAGTCAGACACAAAAGGACAAATATTGTATGATCTCATTTATATGAAATAATTATAATATGCAAATATATAGTCAGAAATTAGAATACAGGTTAATAAGCATAGGGGTGGGTGGAGATGAGAAATGGGGAGTTAATGCTTAATGGGTAGAGTTTTTGTTTGAGGTGATAGAAAGATTTTGTTAATGGATGGGGTTGATGGTAGCACAACACTGAATCTAATTAACCCTGCTGAACTGCACACTTGAAAGTATTTAAAAATGGATCTTTTATGTTGTGTATATGTTACCACAAATAAAGAGAATGGGTTGTTATTTTGAAAGGTCTAGGAATAGCGCATATTTCAGCCACTAGACCCTATCTTTCTGCCCTACCTTGTCTGTTCCCAGCTGGGAGGAAGGTATAGGAAAAGAAGGGGATTACTTTGAAATAGTTAGCTATTGATGAAACAGAGGTGTGGAGGGATGTATTTATCTATAGGTAGTAGTAAATTGCAGAGACTTCCAGATTAATCAGAGAGCACAATTTTCAACAGCTTAGAATTTCCTTTTTTTTTTTTTCCTTCAGCCACTGGGGTGAGGGGTGGGGAAGATTAGAGTGACTATTGAAAACTGTTGGTGCATTTTAGCCTGTTGGCTATTTAATTTTTTAGCAGATATGGGAACTGCCTCAGGTTGATGACTTAACATGTTTACAGGGTGTAGAATAAATTCAAACCTACCTGTTCCAAAATTGTGTTAATCCTTTTGACTTCGCAGTCAATCAAGTATCGCTTTTCCTGCCTCCTGTCCATTTCTTCAATAATTCGCCTGAATTCTTGGACGTCCTTTATGTTTCCCACCGACCTTGCTGTCACTTGCCAGTTGTTTTGCACTGCTGCTTCCATAATCGCTTGGAGGATGGAAAATCCTGAATGAAGGAAGAACAGCTACAATTATATATTTTTTTCCTTTCTGAAAACTTTCTGTATGTATTGCAGACTCTACTGAGTTTTTATTCACAGTTCATTAGATCCCTTTGAACCTTATCCATTATGAAGAGCAAGCTTACCCATAACCTCAGACGTGACCCTTCTGAACAGCTGGCACCTCTAGCTAATTTTAAAGGAAAGAAGATTCTACAACTTCTGGGCACCAGGCTAGGTGTTTATCAGGCCTCTACTTAAGCAGTCCCAGCTGAATTATAGTGCCTAATTGTTTTTATTGACATGCATTATCAAAATACCTATGGAATGAATGCCGAGATGTTTTTCCTTATATCTGGCCATAATCTTTCCTTTTGTAGTGAAGCTCATTTATTTCACTTCTGTGTAAACATTCTTCAGAATGAGAAATAACTTTAGTAGTGTTAGAACCTTATTATAATATGCCTGATCATTACATGGATAGAAAAGCCAACAAAAAACAGTCTGTGACAATGATATAATATTTGTCCCTTTATCCAAGCATTATGAAAAATTCAATCACTTAAAGTCTTCCTGGGTTCTTCCCCTTTCTCAATTAAATTTATCAGGAATTCTTGGTTTCTTTTTAATTTACCTCAGATGATTGCTAACTACTAACACCCTGGATCTATGCTGAATGGGAAAGAGAGAAAAGATCTCATGTTTGACGTTTCGGATAACCTTTAGGAGTCAGGGTATGAGAAACTGAGAAGAGCAGTATGTAACTTAAAGTGTGAAACACAAGTATAGCACAGGAGTTTTCCATGTACTGGTCTTTTAGAGTATTCATGTTTCTAATATATCAAGTTTATATTTTCACTTCTGGTATGAATCCATAATTTCACTATAATCTCATCAAGTATAGACATCATTTTATAGGGACGTCATCAAAAGCAGCTCCTTTCTTCCCATAAATTCTGAACTGTTTTTCATTTATAATTAGGTACTGTCTAATGGGAATGGATGACAGAGATGATTTGCAAAGCCAAAATGATCTGTAGAGTAACAATTTGACCATTGGAGGAGTAGAGAATAGAGGAAGATCGTGCTTATCTTTGAACACCTTCTGGCTACTGTGATGCCTCAGGCTCACCCTGTAGAGTAAGCAGGCTGCAATTGGGAAAATTCCTCACTGCGCCATAGAAAATGGTATTGACATTTGGAGAGCACGCTTCAGGGAGATGGCAGCAGTGACTCAGCCGGTCATTATGACTCCTTTGTGTGCTGGGTGTATGCAGGAAGATCACAAATGAGACCCAAGCACTCGGTAATTTCCAAATGAGCAATTTCAGCACAGGAGCTCAAAATTACAGATCAGAGTAAATTACCATTGCTTTAAATGTTAATTCTTACTCTTTTTAAACCAACCATGCATATTTATTTTTCAGATTTACATTTTCATGTGGGTTTTCTATATGCTCTCTGCTTCAGTGGGAGTAGAGGGCACATGGTGGGCCAAGGCATAAGATTAAGAAACAAGCACAGGAAGAATGAAATTAAAGCATTTGAAAATCTTTCTTAAGCAATGTACAATAAAGTCTCATTATTTTGAATCTCACTAATTAAGAATTTATGAAAATTCAGCAAGGACTGGGTTGGATTTTACTTCTGTACTATTTATGAAGAAATTATTGGCTGAATAGCAATGGTAGCAAAATTACACAGGGAATCTTTGATATATTTAAAGTAAACTTTTTAAAAAGGCCCTTTACCAAAATACAAGTTTTTCATGTGTTGAGTCAAAACCTGCATTTTTGTAAACTTTACTCGTTAGTCCTATTCCACCCTTTGGGGTGACACAGAATAAATTTAATCCCTTTTCCATGTGACAGTACTTCACATTTTTGAAGGCAGTTTTTATGTCTCCCTTTAACCTTCTTTTCTTCAGGCTAAAGATGTTCCAGTCCTTCAACCATTGCTTTTATGACATGACGACAATTTCCCTCACTGTTCTGTCCTCTGGATATTTGTCAATATTTTATTGATCCTGATAATCCAGATGTGATCTGACCAGTATGGATAACAATGGGATTATTTTGCTTGCTTTGAAATAGACTGTCATTAGCAGCCTAGGATTGCTAATATTTTAAAATAGCCATATAATATTGTTGATTCATATTAAGCTTGGATTCAACTGGAACACATCAATTCTCTCCATAAAACCTTCACTCTATAACAATTTATCATCCATGTGTCTCTTTTCCTTTAGTCTCTTATCCTAACTCAGACCTCATTTCTCCCTTATTTTTATGTTTGTTCAAATCTGGAAAATGGTCTTACTCACTTACTCAGTACTCTCATTGTTATCTACTGAAGGTGACAGTTTGTCCCTTTACCTGGTACATCCTGCTACCTGCAAACTTTTTTGGATGACTCCCACATGAAGCTTCCTTACTGACTTCCCTTTCATTTCTCCAAAGATAAATAGATTTAAATTCAAGGAAAATCAATTACAAGCAATGGAGAAATCTCTTTACAGAGCTGTATAACAGACATTTAAAAATTCAAAATAAAACTGGATCAATAAATTATAGTAAATATACATGGAATACTATACTGCAGTCAAAAGATAGCTCAATCTGTATATGCTAACAAGGAAAGAGGTCTGCAATATATTGTTTTATAGAAAAAAACAAGCCACAAAATGGCATTTAAAGTCTATTTCCATCTTTGCAAAAAATGCATGTTTATATATGTATAGAAAAATCTGAAGGAATTGGCAGTAATTATCTCTGAGGTATAGGATTATTGAGAACTACTTTCAATGTCATTTATTTATATAATGGTTGACTATTTTACAAGAAGCAGGTATTTTCTGTAAGTACAAAAAAACAAAGATTTAAAAAATACAACTCATGTTGTCCTTTTAGAGCATAAGCTCCTGAAAGGCATGGATGACAGATGAGCTCTCATTTACATGCTGCCTACTGCCACAAATGAGAGACCTCTTAATAAACACTCATTTTATGGATCGAGAGACCTCTTAATAAACACTGATTTTATGGATTTTTTTTACACTTTTGTTCTTTGAACCATGTGAATGATTATCTGTTCAAAAATTAAATAGAAAAAGCACACTGATTTTTTAATGAGCTTGGGTCTGGGGCATCCTGAGCTGTAAGCTCACTTACATTTTCTGAGCAATGTAGAACTGTGGCTCAACACTGAAGTATCTTTTACCAAGAAGTTTCTCTGTCTGCTTGAGCATGGCTGTGTACTCAAGAACCCTGGGGGAAGTGGACACCTCAGCAGTGAGGAATCCAAGAAAAGCTTTTATTTGTTTTCATACCTAACTTACGGTAGTTTGACTGTTCCAGGTTGCAACAGACCAAAGAGAGTTTTAGGGAGATCAAAAGAAAAGTTTGACTGAAGAGACAGAGCCAAACCAGGCATTGGTGCTTGTAGGAGGTGAGGTGTATAAAAAAGCCTTGGCTTTGTAAAAATAAGCCTGCTATTTTAGCATCTTCCAAATTGTCCTCAACTCTGTGTGAGCTTTAACATGCTCAACTTTTCAACACCAAATCTACTTTTATTTGAGCAGTAAATTCTCACATCCTGATTCCAGACCATTGTTGTTGTCCACCTTCTTTTCTTCCTTATTTTAAAGAATGAGAGTTACCACATAGGTAACAGGGGTAATGCTGGACAGTCATCTACATTCATCCGAGATAAGATAGATGCTTGATATGAGAAGATAGGCAAGGGAATTAGGGATGAAGAATTATGCCTCAGCTATAACCAAACCAATCCAACTGGACTGGTTGTGAGGCTACTCTTGGCAAAACAAGGAGGCCTTCTTGCTAAGGGCTAGTGTCGTGGATGCTGTGCTGTACCATCCAGTTCTCTCTTCAGCAGTGAAAGACTTATTCTCCCTGCTGCTGGGAAAGTTGTTTTTGGCCTCGTCAGGAATTGCCGTTGGCTGAAGAGAGCTGCCTAGCTCAAGGTTATACTCCTTTCCTGGGGCAGATTGCATCCAACGACTGGTTGTTGCAGAATCTAAGGCACACCCCCTTCACATGAACTGAGAACAACTCTAAAGGATGATCCCAACTTCAGAGATCGCTGAAGGGTAGGCTGAGGCCTTGTTATAATGGCACTACAGCCCACCTTCTCCCTCTGCCCAAACCTGCTTCTTTCTCTTCCTCCCACAGGTGTTGATCCTGAGAGTACTCCTCAACAAACTTCCTGTGTGCAAATCTCCATCTCAGAGTCTGCTTCTCAGGGCATCCTATCTGTGACCATTAGGTTGACATCATGACAGGGATAACAGCTGATACAATGAGACTTCAAATCTATAGCAGTCAGAATCATTTTCACAGAGAGGGGAAAAAGCCATGATTTTGTTCAATGTGCATACATGCTGGACAAATTTAGAATTTAGTCTGAAAACACAGAAGAACAATAAGCAGGATATTTACATATGGAAGCTGGTAATGAAGGCACCCAAGGATATATAGTTAAGGATAATTTTCTTCCTCCTGCTTTGCAATCTTCCAGCAGGGGCTCTTACCACCTGTTGGTCTCATGAACCTATACCATTACCCTCAGAGGGGAACTGAACTTCCATCATCTATATTTCCAACATGGTCTTTAGCAGTCCCCCAAATGATTGGGGTCTCTGATATTGGCAAATGGAAGTGACGATGGGCTTCATTTGAGTGTTGACATTTATAGCATTCTGTGTCTAGCTGGGATTCTCAAAGGTTTGCCACAAAGCCATAAGATTATTGACCCTTTGGCAATGTTCCAGAGAAGCAGATTGGTCTTTCCTAGAGGGTAATTCAATATTTGTCCAGTGGCCTGTGCTAGAAACTGTCTTTTCTATGTTTTCAGGTTGAAAAAGAGAGATTCAAACTGGGCCATGGCCCTGAAAACTCTTGTGGCCTGCAATTATCAGACATAGAATCACAACATTAGAGGTAGGAGGACTCTTACAGATGACTCAAAGCAATAGGATACAATTTTTAAAGCTGTGGAACTCTTTCTTCAAATGAAGTTTTCATGGAAGCCCAATATATGAGATAGATAAAAGTGGAGCAGCTCTGGATTGCAAGGGGTGGGGTGTGTGGTTCGTGGGGGGAGAGCTTTAGAGAGGGGACGTGACTTACCCAAGATCACACAGCTAGTTTAGAGTCAGAAGCAAGGCTAGAACCTAAGAAAGCAGGGCTGAAACTAGGGTGAGGCAAGTGAGGTGCCTAGGCTGCAAAAGTTAAGGAAGTACTCACTCTCTTAGGGTTGTGCAAGTGCAGCCTCACTTGCCTCACCTTAGTCCCATCCTTGTAAGCAAGCCTCCTGACTTCAAATTAGTGCTTTTTCAAGTATATCATACTGTCCAGTTTATATTATAGATCTCATTTCAGAATGACTCTTGTAAACAATGTGAAGTGGACAGCGCTCATCTCTTTGTGTGACCTTTCATCCTTTCTTTTTGATGCTACACAAGATCCTGATATTCCCTCTCTACCCAATTTCCCAACTTGGGCCTATCACCACCATGTTCAGCTTTTTCTTTCCTCCTTCCCCACATCAAAACTTCCCTGTCTTATGTTCCAGTGTCTCAACACCCAGCCCTTTTCAAGATGTCAGCATAAGAATAGCTAGTGGCTTAATGTATTACCCCTCCAGCTAACACAGCTGCACTTTAGCAGTGGCCTTAACACAAGTGAATTTGGAAGAAAAGGAAAAGGGGATGATGAACATTGTTTTGGGATCTGTCCATCTCATGGGGTCATTTGGAGGATGAATGTGAAAGTTTGTGAGGTGTTTTACAATCCTTAGGCTGCAGCATTTAATAATTGAACAGCTGGTAGCTTGGAGAGTATCTCAGGGGCCAGCGGAGTGAGAAGAAAATAGTGGAGCAGGTCCCCAGAGGATCAGTGTCCCTGAAATCACTCATGGTAGGAAGCTACTCATGCAAAGGACCTATCCTGAGGTCATACCATCCTGCCTATGTTACTCAACTGAATTCAGCTGAAGAAATCATTGCTCTATTTCTCTGTGTCTTCACCTACTTTTGTGGTTCTTAGCCTTGGTTGCACATTATAATCACCCAGGGAGCTTTAAAAAAAATTAATGACTAAGTCTCACCCTGGGCCACTTAAATCAGAATCTTTGGGGTGGAATGTGATTCCTGGGTTTTGTTTTGTTTTAAACTCTGGGTAATCCTCATGTATAGCCAGGGTTGAGAACCACTGGCCTACTTTAAGGGTTCCCACATCCCAATGTGCCAGATGGAAGCAGGCCTCTTATCTTAGGTGTCCTTCATGACCAGCAGAGAGGTTCTGGATGAGAGAGGCACCATTCAAGAATGGCTCTACACCACCTAAGAAAAACAAACAAAGGCAGAGGCAAGAGCAGAGGGCTCAGTCCAGGGTAACAAATAGCCTCTCCCTGAGGTAGATGAGAATCACAGAACCTTGAGTATGTAAGAAGAGACCCGAATGTACTCAAAATACTTTGCAAATGTCTTCCTTCTTTTGAGGTAGCATCGGTGTTTTTCCTTCTAATTGTAAAATTAATATGTGCCCATTTTGGACATTTGGAAGAACATAAACTATAAAAAATAAAATAAAAAGTATGGGTGACTATCCCTCAGGGATAACCACTGTTAACATTCAGTGTATTTCTTACCCTTCTATTTTATACACATAATACTATACAGGTTTTATTTTAGCAAAAAGATTTGTGCTATTTATATCCCACCTTTAAAAAATCTAACATTATATCATGAACATTTTTATGTTATTAAATATTATTTTCAAACATTATTTTAATGGCTATTTAATAGCCCATCATTTAAATGTACTATAATTTATTTGATCATTTCTCAACATGAACATTTCAATCATTTCCAATCTCTCCCTATTATAAATAATGCTGTGATAAAAACCTTCATACAACATATCTACTTTTTTCTGTAGAACAAATGCCTAGAAGTAGGAATATTGGGTCAAACATTTATGGGCATTTTTAAGGACCTTGATATATGTTGCCAAATTGCCCTCTAGAAAGGTTGTACCACTTTATGTTCCCATCAGCAGAATATGACAGTACTTGTCTTTATGCCCCTTTCCCAGCATTGAATAATTCCTTTGCCCCTTTAATAGGTAAATGAAAAGGGTTCTATTTTTGTTTTCATTTCTTTGATTATTAATGAAGTTAGTGACTTTTTTTCATTTTTGTGGCCAATTTTATTTCTTATTTTGAGAATTGCCTATTAATTTACTTTGTCCACTTTCCTATTATGATGTTAATGTCTTTCTAATTGGTTTATAATAGCCTTTATATAAATATATACACATGCCATATAAATTTTAATCCAGATTATCTTACTTTTTATGTCATTTGTGATGCATTTTGATTGACAGAAGTCTAAAAATTTATGAAATTAATATTCTTGTTCATCAAAAAATCATGTGAAATGGAAAGGTGCAAATGAAAATTTCTCTTCCACTTTTATTCTAGTGCTCACCTGGGCTTTAAGCCCAAACCTTATTTGAACCACTCTCTCCATTTTTTACAACTTCCTTGGTCTCCATGGGTTTCTGATACATTTCTCTTGCATGTCATGGCAAGATAAGGAAATGAGGAAGCTAGATGTGTAGCATGAAGGTGCTTTGTGAGACAGAAGTGAAGAACAGAAAACTAGAGGCAGAAAGATGATGAGCCCCATTCAATTATTTTGTGCTACATTTTGCCATTTCTAAGAAACCTGCTATACAAAAATTTGAACTCAAAACCAATATTTCAGGTTCATATCACTTATTATGTGTACATATTACATATTACAAAAATATATTTTTTAAAAAAGTAATTCATGCAAAGATTCCTATAGCATATTTGGAACCACTTTTTTGCTGTTTTTGTTTTAACTTGATTTAAACACTTTTGGTTTCCACTAAAATCAATATAGTGATTGTCTAAATTTGAGATGTTAATGCAGAAACTCTTCTGTATGAAGAGCTTGAGAAAGGAAGATCAAGAATCCCTCTGTATTTGCATATGGATGTTATTCTGTGAATTTTATGAAATAAGAAAAAAACAAATATTCACACACACCCAGCCCAATTTACACTTAGGAAATGAAGATTTCCCTGAGCTCTTCATTCATCATAACTGTGTTTGTTTAAGTTTCTCTTTAATGAAGGACTGAACCTCTGTAAATCTTCTCTTCCTTGCAGCTGTATTACAGGGTGGACCCTTAGCTAAATTTGTGGAGTTAGTGAACAGAATGTGCCTCCAGTTTCCCAGATCTGTACCCCCTTTCTTCTCCCCCAATGTACATTCTCCCCAATCCAAATCAAACTCTTTAATCATACTAGACTATTCATAAGTGATAGCTTCAATTGTGACTCCATCCATGAAGGATTCATGTGTTAAATCAGAATCAAAGCCTTATAGTAAAGAGGCAAATTCTAAATGGGGAAACTGCAGACAATAGTAAGTGGGAGGGTATGGTTTGGCAACTTGAAGTATTCACAGTGCACCAGTATCCAACTTAGGAGGCAACTATTTACTCCTCACTAAATTTAAGGTTGGTCTTGAAGCTGGCAGTGCATATAATCCTCTTGCTTTTCCATTTTCTTCTTTCATCCTATTCCTCGTTGTGAATATTGTCTCCCTGCTGGTGAATTATGTAGCTCCGTTTTCCTTACCATAAGCTGAGAAAATATGCCCAAATAGATATGTCAGTTTTGTTGAGTGAAAGTAAACTCACTTTGCATTGTCAGCTGAAAGGAAATTTAGAAGATCATCTGGAATAGATTTGTTTAGTGTCTAGAAAACCAGAGTAGGCAAGCCTTCTGATCTTCAACCACATAAAGCTTGATATAAAATAAATAAATAAAAACAACTGAAAGCAACTGGAGTTTGGGTTAAAGGGGATACTTTAATGTTTGTGCGTAATTCCTTCACGTTTCTGTTTGGCATCTAGATAATTGTTCTGGGATAGGCTGCCTGAAATTCGAACTCAGAAAAAGCAGGAGTCATCTCAAAGTTGCTCTATGAACTGTTGAAAACTTAACAGATATCATGTCATGACTGATCATACCCATTAATAGGTTTTCACATAGCATTTTCTCACTTGGCTTCTTAATCCCCATAAAATCAGTAACCCCAGCGCTTGACTAAGGCTCCCATTCCAGTAAGTGGTGAGCAGCCTGGGTGTGAGCAGGCACCTAATGGACACCTGTGGAAGAGTGCTAACCATAGATCTCAACCAGAGAATTCACTTGCCAGCTCTGGTTGGGTGGCAGTGTGCAGGGTGGCCTTACACATGACTAAAAACAGGTGCTACTTTTAGATTTGAGGAAGTAGAGTTACCAATCAGCCATATTATATTTTTATCAGAGGTCTAATTTGTTCCAAATAGAACCTAGTAGCCACAAATAAAAAGCTGATCCCCCACCCTGCCACCCATTTTTCAGGAGGAGGTGGACTTTGAATTAGTTTCCAGGAGTGTGTATATTCTGCATTGAGCATCCATACCCTGGGCTTCCCTTTGTGCACAATAGTTCATATTGTGGCCTGTGACTATGGAGTAGTAATGTAAAATGATCCAGATGGGACTTGAGCTCAGAAGATACAGCATAGGATCCATTAAACAAAAGGTTTCTCATCAGAAAAGTGAATTATCTGGGTACATTCTTCAGCATTCTCAATTTTTAGAAGCAAAGCCAAGACAAGCATCTTAACATTTTCCAGGGAGAAGGAAAGGGGGTGGGAAGTGGGGGTGAATTTATGCCCAAGAGGGAAGGGGTCTGGAACTGATTGCAAAGGATTGTGGCTTATTCTGCCTGCTGTGCCTGTCAGGAGTGTGAGACTGCTTGATCCTGATAGGCAAGCTTTTGCCTAGAGGATAAAGAGGGGTGAAAGATACAGTCCTGAGCACAACAGAGAACAAGTTTTTCCCTGGAAGAAAAAAGTTCCTCTTGACTAAATACTGTGATCTAAAAACTGTCTGGAAAGCATCGATAGTAGTATCAATGTGCAAAACTCATAATGTAAGTAAAAAGTATTTTCATGTGGCACCTATACCTCTTAAGAAGTCCACATAAAATCACCCTCAGGATCAACTCACTTTGATTAGTTGTTTTCTTTCCACTGAGTTTTTACAATGGGGATATGAGAGTGGATTTAACAGTATAGAAGAGTGTTACAGGCTAATGTTTCATTTTGTCCAGGACTTGTGTTCTGGGAAGAGTAGTTCAATCTTGCCTGAGCTGCAGAGAAGTCAGCCTGTCTCTGGAGACAGGTCTCCCAAGTCTCTTACAATTCTCAAATATGAAGGCCAGAATTTAGTTATGGCCCCAATCCCTTCATTGTACAAATGAGGACACTGAGGTTCAGAGAGAGAAAATGGTTTAACCAAAGATATATCCAAAACTTGACCATAACCATGACTTTTTCTTGTTTTAGCTTTCAATATTAAGACATAAAGCTATTTCTACTGTTCATTCTGGATAAAGATTAATTTTGGTATCAAGTAAAAGTTAAAATCCAACAGGAATACCCTGATTGTAGCTTTGTCTACAAGACTTCTGTGACTTCTTTACAGGTTCTACTCCTCTTTCCTTAAATACCTTTGCCTGGAGGAGCCAGAGTAGCCCACAAGTAAGTTTGTGTATTAAAACATATCATTTTCCACCTCACATGTAGCAAGGGCTCCCACGTGGTCCTGAGACCCACTTTAATCTACACAGGCTTCAAAGCCCATGGCTTGCCTGATCCTTCTCTCATGCAGGGCACAGCTTGCCAGCATCTGTAATCACTAGTGATTTTCTCTAGTTGTCCTCCACACCTGGAAAAGCCTCTCTTCCATTCCATAACCCTCTTATTCATTAAGACTAAGCTCAAAATATATCTCACCCAACAAACAGATCACCTGATTGAGAGTATGATAAATGAAGGTTCCAAGTTCTCAATTCCATCCTCTATTAGCTTGACAAACTTGGGCTATGGAAGGTGACTGCCATCTCTAAGGGATTACGGTTGAATGCCACCTTTAAATCATTTCTTGGAATGAGAGATTTATTTTTTGTATTATACTGTATAAATTCCTCACTTTCATCCATGATCTGTTAAATTGAACTGGTTTTCCTTTCACTGTCAAAATTGGGACAGGAGTAGAAACTAACATTTATCCAGTGCCTACTTTGAGCTGGGCACTGTGCTAGGCATTTAAATACATTATCACATTTAATCCTCCTAACCATCCTAAGCAATAGATAATTATCTCCAATTAACAGATGAGGAAATTGAGCCCCAGAGAAACACATGTTCATCAATAAGAGTGCATAACTAGTAAATTTTGGAGCTCAGATCTATGCCCAGGCCTGGATTTCAATCTCATGTTCTTCTTTCCTCTTATCAGTGACTGAAATTAGTCTGACATGTGTAGTCACACAAGAAAGAAGGAATCACACATTTTTCTACATGTTTCTCCATGACGGGAGGGGGATGCTCTAGAACACATTGTTGTGTAACTACCTGGAGACACCCTAGGATTTTTCAGGCCCACTAGGATGTATGCCATGCAATCAACTCTAAGTGAATGCTTAACAAAAGTAAGACAAGGTTCTCTGGATAATGACATATCTCCCATCAGTTAATCACCACCTTTAGAATTCAGCTGGAGTTATTTACTAGTCTGGGCACACTTTATCATTGCTTGGATCCTTATTTATTTCTCACCCTGTCTCCAATGGTCCCTGCTTCCAAAGCAGCCATTTCTCCTGACTTCCCTATATGTGTCAAATTTCCCAGTTATAAAACCTGAGGATCATCTTTGACTCTTCCCTTGCCCTGAGCATATATAATGTCCTATTGATTCAACCTTTGTGTGTCTGTCCCTTTCTTTACATTCCCATTGCTATGAGCTATTATGAAATTATTATTGGTACATGCTTGGGTTACTGAAACAGTCCTTCCCCTTCCATCCAAGCTGCCCTCTAAGGCAAGCTTTAGCTCCTCACTCCTTTGATTATGTTATAGCCATGATTATTCTAAAGTACCCTCAAGCGTTTTCCTCTGCCCATAAGATAAAGTCCAGAGCAGGTATTATAAATGTTTCAACTTTCTAGCAACCTAAGATTTACCTTCTAGGAAAGACTTGGGGACTTCAATAAACTGGGTAAGCTTGTGGTGGTTCTTATCCCATTTTTGGAACTCAGTTTCCTCATCTGTAAAATGATATTTTATTTTGAGGGGTCCCCTCTAATTCTAATAGTCTAGATTTGTATAAATAGCTACTGTTGAACAGTGTTTGGAGGGTGAATCAAGAGCATTCTATTTTGATAACAGACAAATAAAGGCTAGGACTTAAATAAAAGGAAAGATAATTTGAAAGGGGGCATATAGGAAAAACATGTTTTTCAAAATTTCTGCTTACTTACCTTCTTTGCTCCCAATTAGTGTTTCACTTGGAAATTGACACTTTGGCTAGATCAACGGGGCATTAAAGCAAAGAGATGTAAACAAAGCCAGTCCTACCATTTGATTCAGCCTCTTTTGTAACCAGTGGCACAAATTACTAGGAAGGCTGGCTGGACAACATGAAGGAAAAGTCTAAGCCTGTGGTCAAGAGAATAGCTGTCTCTATCATCCATCAAACTCATGGCTTGGCTCCATTTAGCAAGGGGGTCTACCCAGTTGAGCTAACTAGTTGCAAAGGACAAATAACTATATGACTATTTCTAAATTTAGGAGTACTCTAGCAAACTGGAATCTGGGATGTTTACAGAGGGAGAGCCTTAGGTCATTTAGAGTTAGGATGCTGACTCTAGTGATGAACTGCTGGGAAACTACAAAGGCTAGAAATTTATATGAATAAAACAAATCTAATTAGCAATCATGTAGCTAGTCATCATAATCATTGGTTAGTGGAAGGACGAGCTATCCATGCCCAAAAGCTTCTGTGCTCATTCAGGCAAAGTGCTCAGTGACAGAACTTACCAAAATGGTTAAGTGAGATCCTTTCAGCTGGAAATTTGATCCCCCTGGCCTGTGTGCTAGGCCTTGTATATCATTTTGAGGGAGAACTGGAGTTGTAAGGTCCTATATAGAGGAAACTATTTATCAAACTCTTCAGGAAAGTTAAGTAACCAGCTTAATAGGGCAGGGATGGTGGACCAGAGGGAAACAGTTTATGATGGAATATTTCTTTAGCTTGAACACCCTGCCAGAACCAACAAGGGGCCAGACCAGAAAGGTTTGTTTCTACACAGTCACTGTGATGTGTAGTTGTGGGGCCAATCCAGATCTTCATGTAGACCTATTTTTAAATCCATCTTAAATTTGTCAGAGTGTTTTAAAACACTGTTTGACAATCCCTTTAGGCCATAAAACATGTTTATATTTTGGATAGAAAATACATAATCATAATGCACTGGAATCTTCTTAGGGGACATTTCCCATGTGTTGTGTTCATCTCTGCAAATATCAGTATAACAGACCATCCTCTAAACCAAATAATCATGTTCTTTAAGGTTTATTAACTATTTTGAGCAAAGAGCACAATCAGGAGCATTGCTGAAGAGAAAAGGATTCAGGAATTACTGTAGAAGAGAAATGAGGAAGCCAATTGCTGCAGCAAATTTATGTTTTGATACCACCTGGAGTTAGGCACCTTGTGTCTCAGAGGAGAAATGGGGTTGCTCTGTCTGACCTGGCACTGATGCACTAATGAAATCTGAGGCCTCCTCAGTGGATACATTGCTCTCCACTTAGGAGCTAAATAGTGCAAAAGGCATATGTCCTATAAGTTTAAAGTTGCGGCACCTGCCCAGCTTAGCTGGCTCCATTTGAATAGAAGATTGTTTTTATCCAGCATGAAATAAATGTATTGTGCCTTGGATAATGTAGCTGCTTCCATTGTCTTAACCACTGATGCAGATCACAGCATGAGTAATGTGGCAGCAGCAGCCATTCAGAGCCACCGTGTAGTGTAAGTTGATGCGATGTATGGAGTGGCTGGATGCAAAATGAGTTTGGCTTGCATGGCTGGCTTCAGGAAGCAGGGAAGGTGCCCAGAAAGGCTTATTCCTGTAACTCTGGTCCAAACAAAGATAGTCTATGCCAAGATCCACATTTACCACATCCTCTGCCCATCTCTGGCTACAGTTTTAAGGGAGTCTTTTAACCTCAGTATGAAAGGATGCCATTGCTAATTGCTAGGAAGAGAGGTTGATGTGCCACAGCACCTTATTCTAAGCAGCCAAGTTGGATTTAAGTCATGTTGTAGTTTATTGCTACTTAAAGTGTGTACCCTGTACTAGCATATAGGGAAGGTTCTAAAGATACTATACTCTACACCTTTGCTACTTAAAATATGGCCCATAGACCAGCAACATCAATATCACCAAGGGAGTTTGTTAGACATGCAGACTCTTAGGTCCCACCTAGACTTACTGAATCAAAACCTATGTATAACATGTTCACTAGGTGATCCGTAGGCACACCAAAGTTTGAGAGCCACTACAGATGGGTGATCCAGTGAGAGGGAAAGCCCAGACTGAAGTGGAAATTATGGATGGGAAGTAAGCAGTGTAGGAGTAGGAAGGGAACAGGACATTAGTTGAACCTCTTGTCAATATGCTGAGAACTTTATGCTGAAAGGCTCTATGACATACTAAACAGCAAGTCAGGGTCCTCATCTACTGGGGCTATTCTAAGGCTCCAACCAAGGAAGACCCAGGGAATATTCTAGTATTACTGGGCTGGAAGGAACTCTTCACTACTCATTTCAAATGGGCAGCCCAGTCTCATCTATTACCCTGTTGTCTTGCCTTTCTCACTAGCCATGGAGGCTCACAAGAGTCTGTAGCCAAAGAGTTCTTGGCAGAGAGATTATAGATCATGGCTCCACGTACAGAAGACCCTAAGCTGAATCTTGTAGTAGGGAGGAGAAAAAGATCCAGAGGACTGCACCAGTCCTAGCTGCCTGAGAAGTATGAAGGCTGTAGATACATGCATGGGAAACCCTTGAACCTGCTCAGAGGTGAGGAAAAGGGAGGTAAAGTCACAAGAGGAAGAACTGCAGTATCATTACCCCTCATTTGTGTCTTTGCCCTACTAAGCTGCTGCTATTTAATTCCAGTTTTTGAAATGCTCCTGAAGTTTTTCCTCTAGTGGATGTTGCCAGAGGACAAATTTCATAAATCCCATTGCAAATCCTACTACCACAAAGTCATCTAGTTTTTGTTCTCCTTGGACCAACCAAGAAATCCACATGACAATACAAAGATAAATGCTAATCTCCTGTTAGCATCCTGCCCCTATCCTAATTTAATCAACAAGGGCTATGGAGCTGTGTAACATTTTATAGCTGGTGGGATATTTACATTGATAAAAAGGCTGAAAGTAGTCTTTAAGGTGCCCCACTGTTTTTTCAAGGGTGAAGTCTCTGGGAGGACTTTATCCTGGCTTTGCCATGATGAAGGCTGCATAGAGATAAAAAGCTTGTAAACTGTTTCCTGTCCCTAGAGCCTGCCAGTCCCCTGTGCCATTCTAATTTGAGCTTTTTGGATTGGAATAGAATGAGTGAGCAGGAGAGGTTAATTATCCTAATTAGAAAAGAAGTGAAACCATGGCCCTTCTAGGTCAGGCAGTTGGACAAACCTCCCCTAGCTCTCAGCTTTGGGCATAAGTTAGTCACTTGAATGCCAGAGGATATACAAGCTTCCTCCTCAATCCTCTGCCAAAGTCCTTGGAGGAAGATAGAGGAGAATTCTTTCCAGGAAATGGTGTGTAATCAGCCTGTGCCCCAAGGCCAGAAAGAGGTTATCTGGAGATGACAGTTATGTGGGCACAGCTGGATGGGAACAAGTGTGTTGGTCCAACCCTAGGCTTCCCTAATCTGCCTAGGGTGTCAAGTAAGCTCAATGCATCTTGGAGAAATACTGCTGTTGTGATAATTTTAAAAGATATGCATCCATCCCTAGCCTCTTGACAGCCTATCTTCGGTTTGCTGAGGTTGTGATGGTATCTTTCCAGAAGGTAAACTCTTCTGGACAGAGGATGCTGGTATTCTTGAATCAATATTTTGTTGTTGGATTTTCAATGATTCCCAGATGCAACACTCCTTTTCTTCCACTCTCCCATATACCATCTATCTCCAAATAGATCAACCATGTCACCAATATAGCACTTGCTTTACATGATGTATGTGAAAGTTCTTAGCACAGTATCTGGTACATCGTAGGTGCTCATTAAATGTTAGTTTACTCCCTTCCTTCCTATTAGAGAAGAGTGTGTCTGGAACACTGCCATAATAGTCACTTGTTCTGCCCTCTGAGCCTTGAATTGGCATACAGGACATCAGGTCAATTTGTGATCTGGTGACATAAAGAAAGGGAAGCTTAAAATCTTTGATATAGCTAGAGAAGTGACTGTATAATATTGAAGATCAAGCTGGCCAGTTAGACAGGCAGACCCAACAGTTATATCTAGTACTTGCTTTTGAAATATCCGCATATCCAAGGGATGAATAAGAAAAAAACTTAAGCTTCATCTTTCAGAAAGGGCCTCAGATTATTTAATTACCAATCTGTGGGTCTATTAAAATTTGACTTATTCACACAGAATAGTCCAAGAACATTAACATCAGTGACTCCTAACGTAAGGTAGAGCAAGTGGAGGTTTCAATAGACCATTTCATCCACCCAACTCTGCCTCTCCCATCTCCTTTTTTCTGCCCTTCTGTCTACCTGCTCTTTAAAACTTACTCTTGATTATTTGTAATAGGGATCCAAGGTGTGAATAGTACCTAACAGTGGCTACACTTAAACTCACTTATATTAAATTTGGAATTTTTTATTCTTGTATTTGAATATGTGTCTACATGGCTTGGGAATGAATTTAACTAATAAAGGCTCAGTACTGGAGGAAATAGGAAACTGTCCCAGTTTCTTATACTTATCTCTTGTGCATTTTCTTCCTGCAAGTGTCTCCACGATCATCTCTCAGACTTATACAAAATTCCCACCCATGTAGAATTGCCCTCTTCCAAATCTTCCCTAGTGCAGAGGAGGTGGATGTCAGTTTAAAGAGTTGAATGGAAAGTAAACAGAGGACATTTGGGATATCAGAAAAAGTAATAAATATATCATTTCTTATCAGGAGACAAATCTTCCAAAGCCTTGGTGCTTATTCTTATAGACTAGTAAATATTGCAGAATCTTTCTTTGCTTCCAGGGATTTTGCAATGTCTCAGTATCATCATTCGGAACATAGGTATTCATTGCCCAGGACTGTAGAAGTTGGAAGTGGAGGTAATTGACCAAATATGTACTGACCCTTGGGAGCAGCCCAAGGAAGCTGTCACTTTTACTAAATCCCTGACATCACTGCTGTTTTTAAAATCAATTGTTTCTTTCCTAAAAACTCTGGGCAGAAATCCTGGCCTTTTGAAGATTCTGATTGAGATTTTTTGTTAACTATAAAAAGAAATCTGAATGTTATCTTGGAACCTGAAATTAGGGCTGATACATGGTATACTTACACTGGATTCTCCTTGGACTTAGCATGCAAACGGGGACCTTTCGGGCTGGGGGAAGATCCTCTCCACAAAGAAAGTGCCTGAAGTGAGTTAGGATGTTCTCTGGGGTATGGAAGTTGAAAGACTGGGTAGAGTGGTTGAGATTGGGTGCCAGAGAACATGGCCTTATTGCAAAGAGTGACACTGTACCAGTACTGACCCTTCCTGAAAACGGTAATAATGCAAAACATGAAACATAGAAGTTTAGGGAAAGGGATGAACCTTTAACCAGTGTCTTCCTGGGTACACATTTTTAAAATACTAAATAGTAAGTATTTCCTTAAAATACTTAAATTGTAAAGTATGTAATTCTCATAAATGGAAAAAAAGCCTGTCCTAGCAGTAGATGTTCTACTGGATGAATTATGCATTTTAATTCACATTAACATACTTTCCTGCATGCACCACACTGTCACCTAAACCGAGGTGACAAATATTCCTTGGAACTGTCATTTCATTTGTCTGGATTGTCCCTGGCTAGGAAGACCTACGCTTCCTACCTGGACCAAAACACCGCTTTGAAAACAAGTGAATAATCCTATCACTTGTTTGGTTGGTCAAGCGACAAATCTAGATCCTGTCTACCACTGAGTAATTCTGATTTCCAATTTGATTTATCAGAAGCCCAGGCGCACCTGTGCAATATCCTGCAGCCTACCTTTCCCTCAAAGTGCCTTAGAGAATGTCTGAATAAAGTCTAAATGCACTCAAATAAGAATTTAAAGAAATTTTGCAATAGTCCTTGAAAGTAATAGGAGACCCTTCTGTGGTGGGGAAATGGTGAAAGTGTTGACAGTGGAAAATTTATGCTCCAAAACTTGGATTTGAAACATTTCCTGGGAGCCTAGGAGAAAAGGCCATAAGAAAGGAATCTTATTGTGGGTATGTAATATTGGACACTTGTCCTTTTAAGCTTTGTCAGAGGATGAAATTATCAAGGGGAGACCTTTGCAATAGCTACTTCCTCAGCTCTTCCCTGACCATGTCAAGAGATTAAAACACCTCACCTTAAGGCTTATAGGGGAAAATTTCAGTATTAGGAGAGCACATGGGCCTGAGTAACCCTTGTCTTCTCTTAGCACACAGAAGTGGTTTAGTGCGGATAAACTAATAGACCTATATAATGATCCTCAGAAAGTCAGGGAGAGACCTGCACAGTAAACTGCAAATGCCTTATGTTACATACAACCCCAGCAACATTGTAACTTTTTGAGGTGGGGATATTAGTACCTCCAAGAGATAAATTGAGGTCCAGAAAGGGGCATATTTTGGCCAAGGTCACTAAGCTTCTAAGTGCTGGGGACAAGGAGGCAGATTTAGGTCAGTCTGGTTCCAGAGTCTGTGCTCTTTCCTTCTCACTAGAGATTGGGGAGGAGAAAAGTGATGTGAAAGAAAGATGCTTTTAAAACTGCAAAGACTATATAAGCATTGGAAAGATGTTTAGAGACCATCCAATCAGTCTCCCTTTACAAGTATGGAAACAAGTCTTGAGAGGTATACTGATGATCTCAGGTCACACAGAAGAGAGCATAGCCAAAATTTTAACACAGAATCCATCTCATCTGAACAAGAACCAGAATTTAGAAAGTACCAAAATCTACTCTCTAATCCAGTGACATCTGATTCCGTTTTTAAATCTGATTCCAAACTATCCAGGACATGCCAATCATGTTCAACCTGTCTTTTAAAGGTATGATTTGTCAAGAAGCTCATAATTAATGGGCTCATAAGGGCAAAGTTGCAGGCTTGATCTCTGCATGAGGCAGATACCTTTATTCTGGGTCTTGGACACAGCCTACACCCTTTACTCTTGTCTGCCATCTAGGAAGTCCCTATCTGGTCATGAGGTTATCCAAGCAGAAGAATGTGAAATATATGGCAAAACCATACCCACTGCAGGAAAAACAATTCAAACTTTTGATGAACTTTGTTTTAAACAGTGAAATCTGCTTGAGATCTGTGCTGGTTTGAATGTATTATGTCCCCCAGAAAAAGCCATATTCTTTGATGCAATCTTGTGGGGCAGACGTAATAGTGGGGATTAAGTTGGAACGTTTGGATTAGGTTGTTTGCATGGAAATGCACCCCACCCAACTGTAGGTGATAACTCTGATGAGATAATTTCCATGGAGGTGTGGCCCCACCCATTCAGGGTGGGCCTTGATCAGTGGAGACATATAAATAAGCTGACAAACAGAAGGAATGCAGTGCAGCTGTGAGTGATGTTTTGAAGAGGAGCTACAGCTAAGAGGGACACTTTGAAGAAAGCACAGAAGCTGCAGATGAGAGACATTTTGAACACGGCTGTTGAAAGCAGACTCTTGCTCTGGAGAAGCTGAGAGAGGACAAATATCCCAAGTGCAACTAAGAGTGACATTTTTGAGGAACTGCAACCTAGAGAGGAATGTCCTGGGAGAAAGCCATTTTGAAACCAGAATTTTGGAGCAGATGCCAGCCACTTGCCTTCCCAGCTAACAGAGGTTTTTTGGACACCATTGGCCATCCTCCAGTAAAGGTACTCAATTGCTGATGTGTTACTTTGGACACTTTATGGCCTTAAGACCGTAACTGTGTAACCAAATAAACCCCTTTTATAAAAGCCAGTCCATTTCTGGTGTTTTGCATTCTGGCAGCATTAGCAAACCAGAACAAGACCTTATATGAAGTCATTACAACAAACATTTTCAGATAATTGTCTCACTCTTCTGTGGGTCCAGCTCATGATAACTGAAAACTTTGGATTTAGACTAGTTCTCTCCTTCCCTTTCCCCAGGCACATTTTTAATTGAGTTAAGAGGTTGGACTATGTAGTCACACAAAGCAGAGTTCAAGTTCTGGCTCTACCCCTAACTAGCTGTGTGCCTTTGGACAAGTTAATTAACCTCTCTGTGTATCAGTTTCCCCATTTATAAAATGCAAGTGGTAATATCTGACATTTACGGGATGGTTACTATGTGCTAGGTATTGTTCTATGTGTTGTATACATATTAACTCCTTTAATCTTCATAGGTAGCTACACTAAGAAGTAGGTACTACTGTTCTCTCCACTTAAAGATGAGGAAACTAAGGCACAGAGAGTTTAAATATCTTGTCCAAGATCACACAACTAGTAAATGATAAAGGCAAAATTCAAGGCCATACTCTTCTGATTACAGAGCTGACACACTTAGCCAGTACACTATACCTAATTCATTGGCTAATGTGAGGGTTAAAAATGGGATAGCATATTTAAAAACTGTAATCTAAGGCTTGACAAATAGTAAGCACTCAATAAACCTTAGCCATTGTTGCCAATTTCCCCTACTTCCTAGAACACTGATTGGTAACTTGTAAATTTTTTTATATCCCACAAGCCTTCCCTGTATGCCATAAATCTTCTGATTTTCCCTATGCTTGCATTTTTCCAATATAACTCACACAATTTAGGACTAGATTATACATTGCCCTGGGTAAAAATCAGGTCTTTTCCTTCCATATCCTCTATAGCTCCTAGTAAACCCACAAGGGCTCAAGGAGTATTTGTGGACTGGAATATACAGTGTGACTGTTGGTATCAGGAAACAGGACTAACAACTCTTCCCATAGACTAGAACTTCTCAAGCTTTAATGGGCACAGGAAGCACATGGTTCTGTAGACAAGGATTGGGCCTGAGATGCTGCATTTCTGATAAGCTCCCAGGGGATGCTGATGTTGCTGGTCTATGGGCCACATTTTAGGTAGCAAAGGTGTAGGGTAAAGCATCTTTAGGGTATTCTCCAAAATTGGTATGTTTGGGGAGAAGTATACTTGAGTTCATTTAATGAACTAAGGTCTATAATGACTTCCATTATATATCACAACATAAGGTAAAATCAAGCATTTTATTCTCACTGGATGAACAATAATATGGAAATTTGAGACTGGTCATGAACCACCATTCATTTAACAAGCTATCATTTAATATGCTCCTATATGCAATGCCTTGTGCTAACAGTTATTGTGGACAATATAAAGATGAGTTTAAGGTATAGGCTACACATTACAATGTGGACTGTCAACTTTGGTAAAGTCTTCTGCTCTCTGCTCCAGTGAACTGAGTGGACTTTACATGTCCAAACTGAAATTTGGAGAAAGGCAGTATAATTATTTATTTGTGTACAAGAATTTATAATGTCAATTAAGGCCATTTAGATTTTCTGATTGTACTTAATATTGCATTTCCCACTGTTTATTATTGGAGTAATTGTGTCAAAGTAATTTCTGGGAGAACATAGCATAATTTATTTCAATCCTAGTTAGATGGTCTGGCTATTTCAGTCATTTGAATAGAATCAGGAGACAGACATTTAAACAGTGTGTGGAAACAGGGTTGTGGTGGGATAGGTGCTAGTAACAGGAGCAGGGAGATAAACAAACTTGATTCACGAGTGTGGGGTAAGAAAACAACTTCCTAGACACTTATTTACATACTTCTCTCAAAGTAAATTAACCAGCGGCAGCATAGGGCCAGAAGTCAGGAGACCTTCAATCTAGTTTGTCTTCTATCTTGATCTGGCTGTGGGATCTTGGATAGTTTGCCTCATCTCTCTAAGCTTGCCATGGGTAAAGTAGAGTTAGTCATTCCAGTCTTAAGCATTCAGCTCTGAAAACAATATCTGAGGATAATATGTGAACAAGCAAAAGTGGTATAAAAAGCCAAGGTAACATTAACAATGATTTTGCACACATTTAAATCAAAATTGTTCGTCAAACTCCTTACATACATAATGGAAAACCAAAGGCCGTTTTCTCTTCATTCCAAGGTGGGAATGGGAGAACTACTGCTCCACTTTCAGAATACCTTTTAAGTCAGAGAAAGAAAGGGTCTCTAGCCATATATCACTTATCTTATTGATACATTCCAACAACTGTAAGGATGGAGATAGAAAAGAAATATAGGAGAGTGTACTGTCTCCCATGCTTCTGCCAAATATGTCCATGACTGAAAAAAAATGTAATAGTCTGTTGTGTGCCTGTATGTGACTTGCCTCATGTCTAATGATTGGAGTATGCCCAAAACCTAATCAGAACCAATAAAGGTTTATGACCAATTTGCTTCTAATCAACTGGAGCTTTATTGAAACCATTATTTGCTCCCTTTCTTATATATCCTAGCTCTTGCTCAGTGAGCTTCTGGCTCCAGCTATGGGTGGCAATACTTAAATCATGGTGTACTTTGGATGACGCCCCTCTTTCAGGGTGACCATAACTCAGAAACTTCTTGGGTGTGTGTGCTTCTTATATATCCAACTCAGCATCCTGCAACATAAAGAAACATTTCATGCCATTCGTATATGATAGGTGCTGTGAAGCAAGACTGATTCCAGGGGCTCAAATGTACAATAAATCCAGCTACACTCTGTTAGCAGTGCACATAATTATAAAATATGCAGAATGCTTGTTATTAACTAGTCTCATGGAGAAGATCTACAGTGCCATGCAGGATATATTTTGGAGCAGAACCACAAACAGAGATTGACTTTTTTTTAAAATTCATGTTGCCTCTATCCTTTTAATCATTCAGCCTCTAAGAACTAGCAAACATTTATAGACATTTAATGAACAGGAAGCGAGGTCCATTCACAAAGACTGATAAAAATTATTGTTTACCTTTTAAGTGAAGATTAAGTCTTGGTTTTGCTTTTAATATGAAATTATTTAACATAGCATTTTTTATGGTGTCTATTCAGAAAAGGAGACCAAGATATAAATCATATGGGAATTATCAGGGAAGCCTCCCAGTACTTATAAAAACCATGAAAGGCATTCATAATCCTTAATTGTTTGAATCCCAGCTGGATGGACTGTCATTCTTTGACTGAAGAGCCGTGATATCTTAATGCAAACTTGTTGGGTGGAAACTTTTGATTGAATGTTTCCAAGGAGATGTGACACTCCCAATTGTGGGTGAGATCTTTTGAATAGATCATTTCCATGAAGGTGTGGACCCTGCCCATCCAGGGTGGATTTTAATTAGATTACTGGAGTACTTTAAAGAGTGCATAGAGAGAAGGAACTCAGAGAAGCTGAGAGAGACATTTTGGAAGAAGCTAAGACATGTAATTCAGTTTGCCCCCTGGAGAAACTAAGAGCCGACACAGACTCGGATACTTGGAAATGCTGGGAGATGCAGACAGAAGGACGTTTGGAGAGGCTAAGCTAAGAGATGAAGCCAAGAGTTTATCTTGGAGAAGCTAAGAGAGGACATCCAAAGGCTTAGAGATAAATGCTCAGGAGAACCAAGCAGAGAGCTGAGAGAAGCTAAGAGAGACAGAAGCCCAGAGATATTTTGGAGAAAGCCATTTTGAAATGCAACCTGGGAGCAAAGGACCAGCTGATGCCAGCCATGTGCCTTTCCAACTGACAGGAGTGTTCCAGGTGCCATTGGCCTTCCTTCAGTGAAGATATCCTCTTGTTGATGCCTTATTTTGGACACTTTTATTGCCTTAGAACTGTATATTTGTACCCAAATAAATCTCCTTTATAAAAGCCATTCTATTGCTGGTATTTTGCATAATGGCAGCTTTAGAAAACTGGAACAGATTTTGGTACCGGAGAAGTGGGGTGCTGCTTAGTTTGCAAATACTAAACATGTTGGAGTGGATTTATAAATGGATAAGGGGAATATTCTGGAAGAATTGTGAGGAGCTTGATAGAAAAGGCCTAGATTGCTTTGAAGAGACTATTGGTAGAAATATGCACTCTAAAGATACTTCTGATGAGGCCTTAGACAGAAATGATGAATGTGTCATTGCAAACTGGAAGAAAGGCAATCCTTGTTTTAAAGTGGCAGAGAATTTGGAAAAATTGAGTCCTGGTATCAGATGGAAGGCAGAATTTGGAAGTGACAAGCTGGGATAATTAGTTGAAGAGATCTGGAAACTAAAGGTATAAAATACAGCCTGACTTCTTGCAGCTTACTGTAAAATGTGAGAGGAAAGAGATAAGCTGAGAACTGAACTCTTGGGTATTAAGAAAGCAGAAATTGATGGCCTGGAAAATTCAGGGCTTCCAGAAAGTGAAACCCCAGAGGATAGTACCCCATGTGAAGATTTAACAAAACTTGCAAACAGCCAGCCATTTCAGTACAAGCCAGGATTGGAGATGGAGTTATCCAGAAAGGATATGTGGCAAGTCCTATTGTCTGAAGGTTTTGACCTCTGAATGCTGCATGCAAAACCAATAAATTTCTTGCATGATCTGTATAAATGGAACCACTGCCAATCTGGACTAAAAGAGACAGAAAAGGGACAGATTGAAAGAAAAATTTCTTCCAAGGTGGGACCATGAAAGTCAAGTTCTGAAGTCAAGAGGTCTTGGGCTGGGAAAGGGTAGTGGCCCACACACATGGAAAGGGTGAGTTTGTTCCAGAGGCCAAGGGTGGGCCTTCTACCTAGATGCTCAGGAAGAGTGCTGCCGCCCCAGGCCTCAGAGAGGATGGAGCACATTCCCGGAGGATTGGGGAGAGCCTGGCTACCACCTCACTGTTCTGAAGGGGTTGAGTGTGTGCCCTGGAGATGGAAGAGAATCCGGGTGCCACCCTGATGCTTGAGCAGGGTGGGACCAAGAATAACATGGTCTCCTCAATGCGTGAATATGTTGGAACAATCACCCCAGCATTTGGAGAGGAAAATGGCCGTTACGAAGGCCATTGGAAAGGGTGGGACTCCTGCTATCTCAAACACCGAGGATAAAACATTGATCTGTAAATGACTCTCAGACTTTGAAATCTAATGGAGTTTGCCCTGCGGGTTTTAGGAGCTATGTAGTTCCTGTGACCCTGGTTTTCCTTTCAGTTTCTTCCTATGGCAATGGGAATGTTTGTCCTATGGTTGTCCCTCCTTTGTATATTGGAAGCAAATAACTTGTTCTGCGTTTCACAGGTTCACAGCCAGAGGGGAATTTTGCCTTAGGACAGATCATGCCTGTAACTGATTTTGATAAGACTTTGTACTTATCTGTTGTTACTGAAATGATTTAAGCTTTTGTGATATTGTGATGGAAAGAATGTATTTTACCTTTGGAAAGAACATGTCTTTCTTAGGTCCGGGGGTGGAATGTGCCTATTTGAAGCTGTTATGGAACCCTAAAGAGCCATGATATTTTAATCCAATCTTGTTCTTGTTGAGTGGAAGCTTTTTTTTTGTCTTTCTGTTGTTGAGTTGTAGGATCACTTTATATATTTGGGATATTAAACCCTTATCTGAGATGTGGTTTCCAAATATTGTCTCCCATTGCTGAGGCTCCCCCTTTTTTTATGAAGATTTATTCACACACCATACAATCATCCAAAGTCCAAAGTATGCAATCAATTGATCACATTACCATCATATAGTTGTTCATTCATCACCCTGATCTATTTTTTTTAACATTTTCCTTGTACAAGAAAAAGTGAAAATAAAACAAAAAATAAGAGTAAGAAAAGAACACCCAAATCATTCCCCACCTCCTGCCCTATTTTTCCTTTAGTTTTTGCCCCCATTTTTCATCCATCCATACACTGGAAACAGGGGAGTGTGATCCACAACGCTTTCACGATCATGTTGTCACCCCTTGTAAGCTACATTGTTATACAATCATCTTCAAGATTCAAGGCTACTGGGTTGTAGTTTGATAGTTTCAGGTATTTACTACTAGCTATTCCAATTCATTAAAACCTAAAAAGAGTTATCTATATAGTGCATAAGAGTGCCCACCAGAGTGACCTCTCAACTCCATTTGGAATCTCTCAGCAACTGAAACTTTATTTCATTTCATTTCACATCCCCCTTTTGGTCAAGAAAATGTGCTCCGTCCCATGATGCTAGGTACAGATTCCTCCCCGGGAGTCATATTCCATGTTACCAGGGAGATTTACACCCCTGGGTGCCAAATCCCACATAGTGGGTAGGGCAGTGATTTCGCCTGCCAAGTTGGCTTAGCTAGAGAGAGAGGGCCACATCTGAGCGAAAAAGAGGTATTCAGGGGGAGACTCTTAGGCACAATTATAAGGAGGCCTAACCTCTCCTTTGCAGTAACAGGCTTCTTAAGGGCAAGTCCTGTGATACAGGGTTCAGAACATCAACCCACCAGTCCTCAATGTTTGTGAGAAAATCAGCAACCATCCGGGTGAGGAAGCCCAACACCTCTGCATTTCCCCCCCAGTTCCTTGGGGGGAGTGGGGGCTCCGCATATTTTTTTTTCACTGTTTTTTTTAACTTTATCAAAAAATTAAAAAAACACAATAAAAACATTTCAAACAAAACCAAAACAAAAGAATAAGAAAAAACAAATAATCTAAAATAACTACATTACTTCCAACATCTTCCTATTCCACCCCAAGAAAATATACAGACTATAACCCAGGAAAGGAATAAGAAAAACAGATAACCCAAGAAACCTATATTTCTGTGAACTTGTTCCTACCATACCCACCAGAAATTAACAAACCATAGTCATTCCTGAGCATTCCCAGAACATTAAATTCACCCATGATAACTTATCTGTTCTGATTAGATTATCGTTCCCCCTTCACTAATTGCTATCTATCACTAGGTCCCCTACATTCTATAGTATATACCATTTATCTTACATTTTTCAGTGTTCACATTAGTGGTAACATGTAATATTTCTCTTTTTGTGCCTGGCTTATTTCGCTCAGCATTATGTCTTCAAGGTTCATCCATGTTGTCATATGTTTCACAACATCGTTCCTTCTTAGAGCCGTGTAGTATTCCATCATGTGTATATGCCACATTTTATTTATCCACTCATCTGTTGAAGGACACTTCAGTTGTTTCATCTCTTGACAATTGTGAATATTGCTGCTATGAACATTGGCGTGCAGATATCTGTTCATGTCACTGCTTTCCGGGCTTCCAGGTATATACCGAGAAGGGCGATTGCTGGATCGAAGGGTAACTCTATATCTAGTTTCTAAAGGAACTGCCAGAATGTTTACCAGAGTGGCTGACCCATTATGCAGTCCCACCAACAGTGAATAAGAGTTCCAATTTCTCCACATCCTCTCCAGCATTTGTAGTTTCCTCTTTGTTTAATGGCAGCCATTCTAATTGGTGTGAGATGGTATCTCATTGTGGTCTTAATTTGCATCTCCCTAATAGCTAGTGAAGATGAACATTTTTTCATGTGTTTCTTGGCCATTTGTATTTCCTCTTCAGAAAACTGTCTTTTCATATCTTTTGCCCATTTTATAATTGGGCTGCCTGTACTACTGTTGTTGAATTGTAGGATTTCTTTATATATGCAAGATATCAGTCTTTTGTCAGATACATGGTTTCCAAATATTTTTTTCCCATGGAGTTGGCTGCCTCTTCACCTTTTTGACAAATTCCTTTGAGGTACAGAAACTTCTAAGTTTGAAGAGTTCCCACTTATCTATTTTTTCTTTTGTTGCTTGTGTTATGGGTGTAAGGTCTAGGAAGTGACCGCCTAATACTAGGTTTTGAAGATGTTTCCCTACATTATCTTCTAGGACTTTTATGGTACTGTCTCTTATGTTGAGGTCTTTAATCCATTCTGAGTTAATTTTTGTTTAGGGTGTGTGATAGGGGTCCTCTTTCATCCTTTTGGATATGGATTTGTTGAAAAGACTGTTATGTCCCACTTCAGTGATTTGGGGGCCTTATCAAAGATCCATCAACCATAGATCTGGGGGTCTGTCTCCAAATTCTCAATTCAATTCCATTGGTCAATATGTCTATCTTTGTGCCAGTACCATGCTGATTTGACTACCATGGCTTTATAATAAGCTTCAAAGTCAGGAAGTGTAAGTCCTCCTGCTTTGTTTTTCATTTTTAGAGTGTTTTTAGCAATTCGTGGCATCTTCCCTTTCCAAATAAATTTGATAACTAGCTTTTTCAAGTCTGCAAAGTAGGTTGTTGGAATTTTGATTGGGATTGCATTGAATCTGTAGATAAGTTTGGGTAGAATTGACGTCTTAATGACATTTAGCCTTCCTATCCATGAACATGGAATATTTTTCCATCTTTTAAGGTTCCTTTCTATTTTTTTAGTAGAGTTATGTAGTTTTCTTTGTATAGGTCTTTTATATCTTTGGTTAAGTTTATTCCTAGGTACTTGATTTTTTTAGTTGCTATTGAAAATGGTATCTTTTTCTTGAGTGTCTCTTCAGTTTGTTCATTTCTAGCATATAGGAACATTACTGACTGATGTGCATTAATCTTGTATCCTGCCACTTTGCTGAATTTGTTTCTTAGCTCAAGTAGCTGCATAATTGATTCCTCAGGGTTTTCCAAATATAAGATAATATCATCTGCAAATGATGACAGTTTTTCTTCTTCTTTCCATTTGGATGCCTTTTACTTCTTTGTCTTGCTGGATTGCTCTGGCTAGCACTTCTAGCACCATGTTGAATAATAGTGGTGACAGTGGGCATCCTTGCCTTGTTCCTGATCTTAGAGGGAAGCCTTTCCATCTCTCACCATTGAGTACTATGCTGGCTGTGGGTTTTTCGTATATGCTCTTTATCATATTGAGGAATTTTCCTTCAATTCCTACCTTTTGGGGTGTTTTTATCAAAAAGGGATGATGGATTTTGTCAAATGCTTTTTCAGCATCTATTGAGATGATCATTTGATTTTTCCCTTTCGAATTGTTAATGTGTTGTAATACATTGATTGATTTTCTTATGCTGAACCATCCTTGCATGCCTGGAATGAACCCCACTTGGTCATGGTGTTTGATTTTTTTAATGTGTCTTTGGATTCAATTTGCAAGTATTTTGTTGAGAATTTTTGCATCTATATTCATTATGGAGATTGGCCTGTAGTTTTCCTTTCTTACAGCATCTTTACCTGGTTTTGGTATTAGAGTGATGTCAGCTGCATAAAATGTGTTCCATTTTCTTCAGTGTTTTGAAAGAGTTTAAGTAATATTGGTGTCAGTTCTTTTGGAAAATTTGGTAAAATTCCCCTGTGAAGCCATCTGACCCTGGGCATTTTTCTGTGGGTAGCTTTTTGATGACTGATTGGATCTCTTTGCTTGTGATTCATTGGTTGAAGTCTTCTGTTTCTTTTCTGCTCAGTCTGGGTTGTTCATGTGTTTCCAGGAAATTGTCCATTTCCTCTACATTATCTAGTTTGTTGGCATATAGTTGTTCATAGTATCCTCTTATAATTTTTTTAATTTCTTCAGGATCCACAGTAATGTCGCCTCTCTCATTCATTATTTTGTTTATATGGGTCTTCTCTCTTTAATTTTGTCAGTCTAGCCAGGGGCTTGGCAATCTTTTTGATCTTCTCAAAGAACCAACTTTTGGTGTTATTTATTCTATTGTTTTTTGTTTGTTTGTTTTTTTGTTCTCCATATCATTTATTTCTGCTTTAATCATTGTTATTTCTTTTCTTCTACTTGGTTTAGGATTTGTTTGCTGTTCATTTTCTAGCTTCTTCAGTTGCTCCATTAGTTCTCTGATTTTAGGTCTTTCTTCCTTTTTAATGTATGCATTTAGAGCTGTAAATTTACCCCTCAGTACCACTTTTGCAGCATCCCATAGGTTTTGATATTTTGTGTTCTCTTTTTCATTTGTCTCTGTATATTTAGCAATTTCTTTTGCTATTTCTTCTGTAACCCACTGATTGCTTAGGAGAGTGTTGTTTAACCTCCATGCATTTTTGAATTTTCTAAGTCTCTGATGGTTACTGACTTCTAATTTTATTCCAGTGTGATCAGAAAATGTGCTTTGAATAATTTCATTTTTTTTTTAATTTATTGAGGCTTGTCTTATGTCCCAGCATATGATCTATTCTGGAGAACATTCTGTGAGAACTAGAGAGCAATGTGCATCCTTGTGATTTGGGATGTAATATTCTATATATGTCTGTTAAGTCAAATTTATTTATCAGATTGTTTAGGTTTTCAATTTTCTTATTGGTCTTCTGTCTGGGTTGATCTGTCTATAGAAGAGAGTGATGTATTGAAGTCTCCCACAATTATTGTGGAAACATCTATTGCTTCCTTTAGTCTGCCAATGTTTGTCTCATGTATTTTGGGACACCTTGATTGGGTGCATAAACATTTATGATTGTTATTTCTTCTTGCTGAATTGTCCTTTTTATTAGTATATAGTGGCCTTTTTTGTCTCTCATAACATCCTTGCATTTAAAGTCTATTTTTTCTGAGGTTAATATTGCTACTCCTGCTTTCTTTTGGCTGTAGCTTGCATGAAATATTTTTTCCATCCTTTCACTTTCAATTTCTTTGTGTCCCTGTGTCTAAGATGAATCTCTTGCATGCAGCATATTGATGGTTCATAATTTTTAATCCATTCTGCCAAGCTATACCTTTTAACTGGGGAGTTTAATCAATTTACATTCAATGTTATTACCATGAAGGCATTTCTTGAATCAGCCATTCTATACTTTGGTTTATGTTTGTCAGGTATATTTTTCCCCTCTCTCTCTTAATGTTCTTTAATGTACCCATACTGAATCTCTTTAGTTTTGAACCTTTCTCCACACCTCTCTCTCCTTTCTTTGTTTCTCTGTTGGTAGGGCTCCCTTTAGTATCTCAAGTAGGGCAGGTCTCTTGTTATCAAATTCTCTCAGCATCTGTTTGTCTGTGAAAAATTTAAGCTCTCCCTCAAATTTGAAGGAGAGCTTTGCTGGATAAAGAATTCTTGATTGGCAATTTTTCTCTTTCAGAATTTTAAATATGTCATGCCACTGCCTTCTCACCTCCATGGTGGCCACTGAGTAGTCACTGCTTAGTCTTATGCTGTTTCCCTTGTAAGTAGTGAATTGCTTCTCTGTTGCTGCTTTCAGATCTTGCTCCTTCTTTTCAGCATCTGACAGTCTGATCAGAATATGTCTCGGAGTGGGTTTATTTGGATTTATTCTGTTTGGAGTTTGTTGGGCATCTATGATCTGTGTATTTATGTTGTTTAGAAGGTTTGGGAAGTTTTCACCAACAATTTCTTTGAATACTCTTCCTAGAACTTTACCCTTCTCTTCCCCTTCTGGAACACCAATGATTCTTATATTTGTGTGCTTTATGTTGTCCATCATTTCCCTGAGATCCATTTTGATTTTTTCAATTTTTTCCCCATTCTTTCTTTTGTTCTTTCACTCTCCATTCTGTCCTCTTTGAGCTTGCTCATTCACTGCTTAGCTTCCTCTAATCTAGTACTGAGTATCCAGAATCTTTTAAATTTGATCCACAGTTTCTTTTATTTCCACAAGATCATCTATTTTTTTACTCAGTCTTGCAAATTCTTCTTTATGCTCTTCTAGGGTCTTCTTCATGTCCTTTATATCCTGTGCCATGATCTTGTTGTTTGTCATTAGTTCTTTGATTAACTGCTCCAAGTACCATGTCTCCTCTGATGTTTTGATTTGGGTGTTCGGGTTTGGGTTATCTATATCTTCTGGTTTCTTTATATGCTTTAAAATTTTCTGTTGTTTTTGGACTCTTGGCATTTGCTTAACTTGATAGGGTTCTTTTAGGATATGTAGACTTATTTGAACAATTATCTCTAATTTGTCAGTGCTACAGCTTGGTGGAGTACACCTTCTCTGACTAACCAGCAGGTGTGTCCATGAGCAGCCTATTCCCCTAAAGCCAGTTTTTTCCAATTTTGTCTTTTTGGTGAGTGGGGGTCTGAATCTTGTGGGGGTCCAATTGGTGCAGCAAATTTCTGTGTGTAGTTGGTGCTGCCCACCCTGAATGTGGGGGTGTTTCTGAGTGGTTAGGAAAAGAGGGTGGCTTTAATCTCATATCTCCACAGTATTCCTGGAGACTTAAAGCAGTTTCATGAGTCCAAGCCTTCAGTTCAGTCTCACCATAGTTTGTCTCTGCAGTGTACCCACAAATCTCTGGTATTGGTGAATGGTCCCTGGGACTTCTGTTTGGGTCCGTCTTCCAAACCATGCCCTCCTGGGTCCTCTGCTGAGGGAAGACTGGGTGGAAACTTTTGATTGAATGTTTCCATGGAGATATGACCCATCCAACTGTGGCTGAGAACTTTGATTAAATTATTTCTATGGAGATGTGACTCCACCCATTCAGGGTGGGTCTTAATTTGATCACTGGAGTCCTTTAAGAGAGCACTCAGAGAGAAGGAGCTCAGAGAAGCTGAGAGAGACATTTTGGAAAAAGCTAAGATATGTAATCCAGAGCTTGCTCCCAGGAGAAGCTAAGAGCTGACACAGACCCAGATGCTTGGAGATGCTGGGAGATGCAGACAGAAGGATGTTTGGAGATGCTAAGCTAAGAGATGAAGCCCAGAGTTTATCCTGGAGAAGCTAAGAGAAGACATTCAAAGGCTTAGAGAGAAACACCCCAGGAGAACCAAGCAGAGAGCTGAGAGAAGCTAAGAGAGACAGAAGCCCAGACACATTTTGGAGAAAGCAGTTTTGAAATGCCACTTGGGAGCAAAGGACCAGATGATGCCAGCCAGGTGCCTTCCCAGCTGACAGAAGTGTTCTGGATGCCATTGGCCTTCCTTCAGTGAAGGTATCCTCTTGTTGAAGCCTTAGTTTGAACACTTGATAGAAAAAGCCTAGATTGCTTTGAAGAGACTATTGGTAGAAATATGGACTGTAAAGATACTTCCAATAAAGACTTAGACAGAAATGATTAGACAGAAATAGGCTTTTGCATAGAGTAAAAATTAAAATAACAGACATTAAAAACATACAGATAATTCGTTCTTTCACAGTTATGCTACAGCAATTAATTGTTTGCATGCATCCTGTAGAAGAAGGAATGTTCATAGAGATTGACTTAAAATCCCAAAGGTGATAGTAAGACTCCATTATGGGGAAAGGCTGCAGGCATGCAAGACACAGAAATAGGCTTTGCTCAATGGACTCTGGTTTCATGAGTCTTAGCATGATGCTTCCCATGGGGTGATGCTCCTGGTTTCCTGTTCCAAGATATATTCCCAGCCACAGCAACAGAGATGGCTTCTTCCATTTCATGTTTGGAAAGGAGTCTCTTTGGGTGCAAAAAATCCTTGAGCTAGCTTTTACTAGTACTAAGTGACTCCTTACTGGAGGGATAAAGCTACCTGGCATCAGAAATAGTGGTTTTGTAAGATTAAGAAACCTCTAAACAGTTGATCACCTGTGTAACAGCTGATTTTTTAGAAATGTGAGAGGATGGCTATGACTTTATCAGGTTACTTGTTAAAGGGAACACTTGGAATTAAGCTGCTTTCAGTTTCTGCTGTTCACTGCTGACTTGTGACATGCTCTTCTTCTGTCTGTCTGTCTACCTAATATTAGTATGGTTGTCACATGCACAGAGCCTGAAGTCAGACTTGAGTTTACATCCCCTCTCTGCTACCTATTAGCTGCATGACTCTGGTTAAGTTATTTAACCTTTCTGTGTCTCAGTCTCTTCATTTTCAAAATAGGGATAATAATAGTACCTAATTCATTGGATTATCAGGATTAAATAAAATAATGTATATAAAGCACTTAACTCAGTGCCTCGCCCATGATAAATGACCAATAAATGTTATTTTTTTCAATTAACAAAGAATCTTGGTTGCAAGGGACAAAAACCTGACTTAAAGAGTCTTGGAATAAAATACATTATTGGTTTAAGTAACTGAAAACCTAGAGATCAAATGATGTCAGCAGGACTCAGACTCTTTATCCCTTGTTTCTGCTTTATAAATGTCAAATTGTGACTTAAACTCTGTGCCTCAGTTCCCTAGTCTGTAAAATGGGATGATAATAATCATAAACCTACTGCATAGGGTTATTGTGAAGATTAAATGAGTTAATGCACGTGATGTGCTTCCAACAGGGCTTGGCACTTAGTGTTAGCTGTTATTATTTTTATCATTATTATTTTAATATCTCATGTATCTTCTTTTGTCCCTTTGCCTCAACATCTCTTTTCCCTATTGCTTTTCCCCTCAACTGCCTTTTTAATTCTCCCTCTTACTGTCTCTTCCCTGTCTGTTCTCTTTATCTTATTCCACAAGATTTTGTGTCAGTTATGGGCAAGCAAAAACACAGGGGGTCAGTGCCTTACTGGATGGCACAGAGTATGAACAAACACTTTCCTTTATTCCACTGAACTCCTACCCTTACATCAACCTTATTCTCCCCCCAAACTTCTTCTTTATGCAATTTTTCATGCTTAGGATTTATTAGATACCTTCTATAAGCAAGACACTATACTAGGAGCTTTACAACACCCTGCTTCATTTAAGAGACAGTCCAAATACCCCCAGTCCAGATATACTTTTCTGACTCAAACCAAAGCTTTGCAAGGACAAGTGTAATGGTTGTCTGACTGTGACTCATTCCAGGGCCCTACCACTCTCCTTCTCCTCTTTCAGCACTCTCTATACCCAGGGGTCTAGTGGTCACCTGCTCTTCCTTGCCTATCCAGGACTTCCTCCTGGGGCACATCACTGAGTTCTGCCTGGGCCCTAAGCTTAAACTCCAAACTATCCCTTTCTTATCCCTCAAGAAAAAAACACCCATTTTATGGAACATATGCTTGGGGCCCTGATCTCATCTAGGTGACAATGGTCAACTAGATAAACTAATCTCAGATCATATGTTCTCATCCTTCCTTGGAATTGGAGTGCACTTGTCACCAGAGGCCCTTAAGAAACATTAATGGGACTTTTACTCTTATAGGTCAAGGAAAAAGAAATCTATGGGCAAGAATTTCTTTTCAAATCACATTCTGTAGGTAGTTTTGTATTCCACTGTTGCTGGTCCACAGAAAGGTTGATTTTGAAGGGTCTACGAAATGTGATCCCACTGGTCACTCACGAGCTTCCCCCAAGTCCTTTTCCATTCTTCCTTTACTAAAAACAAAGGGTCACTGAGCCTGGGTCTCAAACTGCAGGGATTTTCTGGTTGACCCTATCCCCATCAAAGCAGCAAGGATCCTTCCTTTCCTGAGAGCCATTTATTCATCTTTTCTTGGAGAAAGAATCCCCAGGAACAAACCCTTAATGGAAAGAAATCATTCTAGAGCTCTTTATCATTTTGCCTTTGCTTTTTTGGGTGGCAAAGATCTTTAAAGCTCACTTTGGGTTTTAAGAAGTTCTTTTACTGAATAGTCAGCAAGTAGGAGGAGATTGTGGACTGTGTGGAAATAAAGGTGTGTAGGTGAGCTGGCACCTAAGGTGCCTGAGCCATTGAATTGCTGTCCATGGTTGGAACCTATTCTGCAGTCCTTTTTCAAAAGAAATTTTCAGTACATCCAGGCACAATGCAATTAAAAACAGAAATGGATTTGCATGCATAAAATAACTCTGATGCATGGTTTTTAAAAAAATGACCCTGATAGCTAAAATTCAAAGGCTTTTTTCTTTGTAAAGGTCTATATCTGGAGCAGGTTAGCTGATGTTTGAGTCTCCACCCCAAAGTATCTGAAAAATTAGATGAAATTACATTGACGAAGCTCAGCATGGCTTAGTGGCTAGGAACAAAATAAAATTTGACACACAGCTAGATGTCAATTTTGGTAATTTACTCCTCTGAAAAAGCTCATTGTATGGATTCTGGATAGCCTGAGGCAAAAGCCAGACCTCCAAGCACATAGCACAGTTTTTGGCACCTAGTAGGTATACAGTGAGTGTTGGTTGAACTGAATTAAAGTAGTCAAAGATTTCCTTCGGTCACTTCCAGTCTCTTTTCTTTATCTATACTCATTAACTGGTAATCCTTTATGGCAGGCACTGTATTTTGCCTACCTAATATCAACATCCCTCTTCTTTGGTAATGTAATCCTGTTTTATTTTGTTTTTAATGTGGCAATATATTTAGATAAATATTCCCTTTCCCAATCTCCTTTGCAACTGGGGTTGGGTAGGTGAAGCATGTAATATAGTTCTGGCTAGTGAGATGTAAATAGAAGTCTGTTGGGAGTATATGGCAAGGTTTTTGCTTTCCTGATAAAAGATGACAGATGTGGTCAGTACTGCTCTTCCCTCATTTTCCTGTTGCAAGCATTGGTGTCATAGCCATCTTGTGGCCATGAGGTAATAAACATGAAGGTGAAAGCAAACATGCTAAGGGAGGTGAAGCAGAAAGGAAGAGCTTAGGTCTTTGATGGCATTCTTGAACAGTGGAACCAGTGTCTACACTACCTACTTGGAGGCTTCTGTTATAAAAGAAAAATAAAGTCAGTCCTATTTGTTTAAATCACTGCTTTTTTGTTGTTGTTATTCACAGCCTAGTGTGATCCTAATATATAAAAATCTCTCTACTCTCAGGCTTCCAGGATCTTAAAGGTAGTTCATGTCTACCCAGTACTCCTCACTAGGGCACTTCACCCAGGTCAGCTTGCTATACCCATGTGTCCAGCTTCAGCTCTTTCCTGACCTCTATCCACTACCACCAATAAAACCAAAGCTTAACCTGTTTTATGTTCCATTCCCTCAGGGCCTTATGAAGTGATAGAAGCTAATATAATAATTACTTATGCTTTGAAGCTTTAATTTATAGCAGAGTTCTCCAATGTGTTAGCCTCAAAGGGTGGCCTCATTCCATTCCCCACTTGGAAGTGGCCACCTACAGAAGCTCTGGCTGTATTTGTAATTATTCTGAGAATGACTTTCTATTCTTTTCATAGATTTTATTTAAGTTGTCAGCAACATTTGCATGATTCTGAAAAGAAATAAAAAAATAGCATTGAATATGATTCACTGCAGAATTGTATAAAAGTTACTGTGTTATATTAATTGAGTACATGGTTATGGTATTTAATGCAAGCACTTTCTTTCATACTCTGAAAACTTACACACATACACCCTTTGAGGAGAGGGAGCAAGAGAAACAGAATTTAGAAGCCAATTAAATGTGAGCATTGATGAACTGCATTAGCAACCCCCTTCCCACCCTTTCATAAGGAGGACTCACTTGTTTGGTCCTGTGTCTTAGCAACCTATTCCCTCATACTGTTTTCAGACGGTAATTAGTTAATCCACTCTAGGTATAATTGTATTGAGAAGCCCATAATAAAAAGCACAAGTTATATAGTGACTAGCCAGGAGACACATTTCTGTGTTCCGACTCAACAATGAACCCCAAGGCAAAAACACTGGCAGACTCATAGCTACCAAAGCAAGTGAGAGAAGTGCATTTCATGCCCAACTTCCAAAGTCTTCCCCAATCTAAAAAATAGGGAGAGCAGCACACTAAGTAATGAATTGACATTATTTTAGGACTGTAGAAGAAGAATTACAAGCCTTGTGCTTGATCATATTTCTCACAACTGCTGATCTCATTTTTCTCACCAACTTTTCTCTCTTTTTCTCTCCATGTGTCTTTTTCTCTTGTATCTTAGTGCATCATTTCAATATAACCTATGGCATTTCTCAAAACATTAAAAAGACCCAAATCAGTATGGAATATAAATGCTTTGAAACATATCCTGAATATGTCATAAAAAGCAGGAGAGATAAATGTTTAAAACATTTTAGGTAAAAAATGTTCTGAAGAAGGTAAAAAAGAAAATAAAAGCATCTTTAAAAAAATAAAAGCATCTTTTTTCACTGAGTAGAATTTGTCAGGGTCTTGTGTTTAGCAACCTGAGAAATGTCCCAGAAAAAACGGATTCCCATGAGTTGGGGGTGGACATCTCATAATTTACATACTTAATAAATACCCCAGGTGATTCAGCCACTGTTCATCTGGGGACAGGACCTTGAGAAACGCTGCTTTATGCAGTGAGAAGAGAGGTGGTTTTCTCTGCTGCCTCTTTCTGGACTCCAAAGCAGAGGGCTTTTCTATTTCTAGAGATACCAGGCCACAAAGGAAGCTAATCTTTCTGCTTGAAATTATGCCAGCTAATGCATTTGTGGTAAGAAAATTGGATTGTTTTTCAGATGTCAGGAAGAATTTTTTCTGTAACTGAGGATCATAGTCACATGACCCTGTTTAGGCAGGTGAAGGGAATGAGGAGGAGAACTCAGAGGAGGCACTAGAACACCACAGGTAATTCTGTTTCTTTTGTCTTCATTTCTTTCACACTTATATTCTGAAATATCTCCTTTAAGCCCTAAGACAGTCACAGGATTTTTTTTTGCTCTTTATTATTTTCTTTATTTTGGCTGCAGTGGTTTTAGTTTATTTTTTTATTATTTTTCCATGCATGTCTTTATTTTATTACTCATCTAACCATACACTGGATAAAGGGGGTATCAGTCACAAGGTTTTTCACAACCACACAGTCGCAAGATAAAGGCTATATAGTTATACAATTGTTATCAAAGATCAAGGCTACTGGGTTACAGTTCAACAATTTCAGGTATTTCCTTCTGGCTATTCTAATACAATGGAAACTAAAAAGAAATATCTATATAATGAATCAGTAGTCATAATCATTTGTTAACTCCCAACTTCTCCATTCTCTTCCCTCTCATTTGATCATTTTCTTGATCTTGAGGAATATCTGGGCAATGACCATTTTAACTTCTTCATCTTGAAAAAGGGTGTTGACATTATGGGGTAGAGGAATGAAACTGCTTAATGTTCTTGGAGAGACTGGTACCTCTGGGTTCGGGGCTTATCTGGCATAGGAACAATCTGGAGGCTCTAAGTTTCTGAAAAAATAAACTTAATAAGTAAAACTTTTATAGAGTCTTAGATAGAGCTCAGGGTATTCTTTAGGGTTTTCAGGAATACTATTGATTAGGGCCCGGCATATTGTCATCCGTAGGATTTTAAATGATGCCTAGGTTAGTGAGTTCTTAAAGTGTGGTCCTTCGACTAGCAGCTTTGGCATCAGCTAGGAACCTGCAGATTCTCAGTCCTACCTCAGACCCATTGAAGCAGAAACTCTGGTGCTGAAGCCCAGTAATTGGTGTTTTAACAAGCTCTCTAGGTGATTCTGATGCACTCCAGAGTTTCAGAAACACTAATCTAGGCAAAAACTACTGTATAATCTCTACAAGACCAAATTCTGTGTCCTTTGCATCTTGTTTGTCCCCATCCCTACCCCACCTCCAACATGGGGTATGGTGCTGATCACAGAGTAGGTGATCATGAAATTGTTGCTTCAGGCAGCTGGCATTCTCCAGTATATTAATTTCTTTATTTTCAGTGAGAAAAATAAAATTATCTCAGTTGACCTTGAAAGTAATCTTATGAAATTGGTGGGACACATAATTTTACATAAATATACATACATCTCTATATACCCACTCTCGAGGCCCATCCCTGGAAATTCTGATTCAGTATGTTTGGGATGGAGCTGGGAGAGGCGTATTTGTAACAAGCTCCCAGTGAATTTTGATGATGAGATGGCTTTGGTAAGTGCCATAGGGGAAAGTTATGTTCAGGCAGCTTTAGGACACCATGATCACCTAGCTGAGCCTCAGGACCTACTCCTTTAAAATGGGATCATGATAAATGCTCTATCAACTTCATGAAATTAATATGAAGATCACCAGAGATGATTTATTTTTATTACTTAAAAGGCATACAGCAACCTCAAAGCACACATTCACCCTCCTTTTCAAATACTGGTATTCTTTGGCTACTCCAAAGTATAGCAGTATGTCTTTGGAGACACTAAACACTTTGCAAAGAAAATTTATCCCCATAGACAGATATACCACAGACAAGTAAAGTGTTCTCAACACAAGTATGCAAATGAGTATTTATATGCCGAAATCATATTATGCAAACTAAATAACTCTCAACTGGGGTGCTTAAGGACACTGTTATTATGGCAACAATTGTCATCTTAGCCATGACTTTCACCTAAGCTATTCTGAGTGCTACAAAAGTTGAGCACATATTCAGATATTTCTCCTACCATGGTGAGATTAGCTGATCCTGGTGTGGCCTGCTAGGGAAGTGGCCAATATAAACATAGTAAAAGTAGAATTTACACGGATATCACAGTGTAGTGTAGTGAAAGGAACACTAGACTGAGAGTCCAGAAGCCAGATAAACGACTCTCAGCCTTGGGCAAGTTCCTTAGCATCTCTAGGCTTCCTTTTAGGAAATGAGAAGTCTGTCTCCTAAGAGTGTGATGTGGATCAAGTGAGATCTAGGTGTGAAAATGTATGGAAAAACTGAAAGTCTTGTTACATTAAATTTTGTTCAATAAACAGGATTTTCCTCTTCCTATGCCCTTAACCTAAAAGAAACAAAGACAATAAACCTCTGAAATTGGTGATTTTACCAAAGCTGAGTCCTGAGCTCCATCCATGTTGTAGCCTTATTGATCTCCAATTCTAATCCTGGCCATTGAGAACAGATGTTCTAAAAGGCCCCAAGGTCCAGCAAAAGCCTCAATTACCAAACAAGGATTCAATGATGTTTTTAAGGCAAAGACATCAAATCAGGCATTTCAGAAATATTTGTGAAAAGTAGACCAAACTTAATGAGTTGTTCCAACATTCTTTTTGTTTCAGCTAAACTGTTCTATTCATCAGAACAGCCCATTTTCCTGAGAAATTTGATTAATCCTCAGTTGCTTTATTTTTAATAGTAAAGTGAGCATATTTATCTTTGTCTTTCTGCCACAGAGCCAATTTGATAGCCAAAACCTAAAGCACCATACACAAAAAAGATGAAGTGTTTTCTGTATGGTTTGGGGGCAACTGTTGAATAAGAAATAAAGCAAGAATATAGTGGGAGGGAGAGATAGAGCATAAACATGTCCACACAGTCTGTTTTGGTTTCAGTTTCCAAAATCGTGCTTGCAGTGTCTTTTCAAGATTAACTCAAGAGTGTAGCTATAATTGAGAACCAAGGCAATGATGATTGGCTTTCTCTGGGATCCCTTTTTGGAGCTATGACATTCATTGAGGATGTGAAATTGGAAATGTTTATTGGGTGCATAAGAGAGCACTCTGTTAAACTAGAATATTTGATGAATCAAGATGGCCTATTCCCAACTGTGCAGAAAACTGAAAGTTTGCAAGATTACAAGTATTAGTTTGTAACCCCATTTTGCAACTGGAAAGATTCAAATATATACAGCAAAATATTGCATCAGGTTGAGTATAATTTTACCTTTCCTTTCCTTTTTTTTTTTTTTTTTGTAATTTAGGGAGGTACTTCAAGGCCTTAAGTGGTTCCTGGACCATGAAGTGGGACACTAGAACTCAATGTGTTGGTGATGTGCAGAAGGGCTGGCTAATAGTGGATTAAGGTGCTGGGAAATCTGCTTTTGCTGGGATAGTCTGCTGAGGTTTGACAGGATGTTGTCTGAATTAGTTAAGGTATTCCTCTTCCATTTCTTTTTCCCACTGCCAGCTTCTCTCAGCCCTCTTTACCTTGCATACCTCTGTACTTCTAACTGCCTGCCATTTTGAAACTCCATTTCCTTGAAATAAAGCAATTCCGTGAGATAGGAGAAAACTTTGAGCCAACAGTCAAACCCTAAATCCATTTGGCTCTGTTTAAATGACTCATCGGAAGATAATAGCAACCCACTCTGGTGTTGTCCAGGGCTGGGGGTTCTGGTTGCATCTGTTACTTGGTGGAGAGGGACTGCCAAGAAGACAGCACCGACCCTGCTCTCTGATCACCGAAGCTGTTTTACCCACCAATCCCAGCTATCTGTGGCTGCAACATCGACTGCTTGTGAAGCCTGCAGCCTGCTTCTAGGGCCTAGTTACATATTTTGTCTAAACCAACTTCTAACCTTTCTTACCGTGGGTCAAGGCTTGATTTTTCAAAGCTGGAAGGGAGTCCAGAGATCATCTGGTTCAATGATTTTCAACCCTAACTGCTCCCCAGAATCACACGGGGGAGTTTAAAGAATACTGATGTCTAGACCCCACCTCAGACCATTATCTCATTTCCCTCATTATCTTATCTGATTGTCTCAAAAATCTGGAGAGTAGGTATTATTGGCTCTATTTTACACATAGACAAACAGATGCTCAATGATGTTAAGTGGCAATGCCCATTCTTACACAGCGAACAAGTAGCGCAGCCATTGTTTGAGCACATCTTTTGAATCCATTTTGAATGTGAGAACTTTGTCTTTTCTGTAAGCTTTTGAACCCTTCCTGCCACTGCTAGAGAGCATCCAATCAACAGTGTGACATGATTTTCAGACCTCTCTGGTCTTTATTCAGGTTTCCTGAAAGAAGCAAGTTTCAGTTAGGTCTTAAACATGAATTGGTTCTATCTATTCTTAGGGAGGAAATCCTAAAGAATGAGGCCTCATCTCCTTGGTGTGGCATAGCAAGCCCTTCATCCTCAGACTCTTGCTCTTTTCTCCAGCCTCATCTCTTACCCCTCATTTTCTCCTGAAAAGTTGGTAGGGACAAGATGGTGGTACACTTGAAATACCAGGCTGAGGAGTCTACACTACAGTCTCTAGAGCAGCGCTGTCAAACGGAACTTTCTGCAATGATGGGAAATGTTCTCTATCTGCACTGTTCAGTATGGTAGCCACTATCCACATGTGGCTTTTGAGCACTTGAGATGTAGCTAGTGTGACCGAGGAACTGCATTTTTAGTTTCACTTAAATTTAATTAATTTAAATTTATATTGAAATAGCCACAATGTACGTAGTAGCTACTGTATTAGATAGCACAGCTCTAGGCGCAGTAGGGAAGGACAAAATAATGACATAGTTTAGGAAGAGTAGTCTGGCAGCAGTTTGTCAGATGTTCCAGAGGGGATCTTATAAAGGCTAAGGGCAAGGGCACTAAAGTTAGGCTGCCTGGGTTAAACCCAGTGTGTCACTTATGAGCAGTGTAAACTTGGGAACATAACTTAAACTTTCTGAGTCTCAGAAGCTTCATCTATAAAGTGGGAACAATAGTAGAACCTACAGTATAGGGTTATTGTGAGGATGAGATGAGATAAAATTCACGTGTTATTTTAGCACAGTGCATGGCACACAGAAATTACACCTAAGTAGAATTTTAGAATCTTCTATCTGCTCATAGCTGAGTGAAGGAGGAAAGAGGAAGGAGAGCAATCCTGTGTTGCTCAGCTCTTATAAAGGAGCCAGCTGCATCTCTGTCAGTAAAAAATGTAATATACTAAAAATCATTACCTAGATATGGGTGTTTATGGAGAAGATGGAAAAAAAAAATGGTCCCAGAGGAGGGGGGTAGTTGGCAGGGAGAGGAATCAAAGTGATTATTTTCTAAATGAGCTTTGAAATCATGGAACCAGCAAGTTCTGAAAATAAAAGCAAATGTGCCAGAAGAGGAGAGAAACTGAACTGGTTTAAGAGCCTCAGAAATGTATTCAGTCCACTGAATTGGGAGTCAGGAGACTGGCCATTAACCTTCTCTGTGGTTCTTCTCTCTGGGTCTTTGCCTTTTCACCTGTAAATGATGGCTTAGACCAGCTTTAGTTGCTTAACAAATATTTAATGCATGTGTTTTGGGGAAATGTATGCCAGATATAAATAGGAATAAAACAATCTCTGACCTTGAAATGCGTATTGTATTCTTGTGAGTGAAACAGATGTGTGCTGTATACAATGATGGAGAAAGCACATTTGGAAACCAAAGGAGCAAACAATTCCAATTGGGAGAATGGGAAGGCTTCATGGTGAAAGTCTTATTTAAGATGGGCCTCAGAGGATACACAAGATATCAGCAGACTTAAATGATCTATAAGATCCCTTCCAAATTGTAAAATGCCATCAGATATCTATGATCTCTCTTGTGTCCACCATAGGGACATTCTTAGATACTTCAATGGCCCAATGGCTATCAGTTTATTTAATTAGAACATGGTGATACTGAGAAGGTCACTAGGGCTTCTTTCTGTCCTAGATCCATGGAGTGTATCTCCAACTTTTCTGCCTTTTTGGCTAATCGGTGCCCCTGGGACAAGTGAGAACCATGAAAAGGTGGTGGGAAGGGCTCAGGAAATCCATCTCAACTTCTGGGAAAACCTCTGCAAGAAGAGATTAGAGAAGTGGTAAACATATGGGCTTTGTTCCCTGACTGCCTAGGTTTGAATTTCTGCTTCATTATTCAAATTTTTGTGGCTCCAGGCAAGTTATGCAATGTCTCTGTGCTTCATAAAATGCAGATGAGAATAATCCTCATAGGGTTGTTGTCAGGATTAAATGAGTTAATTCACATAAAGTTCATAGATCAGAGCCTGGCACATAATAAGTGCTCAATAAGGTTTGCTGTTGCTATATCATTAGTATAATAATATTATTATCATTATAATTACTACTTGAAGGTTTCATTTCTGAAGTTTGCTTTCCTTAACCTCTATTATGGTCTTCGAAATAAGTCAGCCCACTCTTCCTGCTCTAATTTTGTCATTTTCTCAGTTTGCATGTCTCGGTATGTGCCTTAGCCACTAGACTTGGCCAACTAGCAAGAGCCTAGCCCTACCCCTTGCTTGGGCCCATTTCAGCTTCCATAGTGTCAGTTAACAAGGTTGCCTGATACTAGGAAAACTTTTAGCTCTAGAGTTGTGCAAATTGCTAACTAAATTTGTGAACATTCTCCACTTCACTTCCCTAATATCATTTTGGACATGGAATGCTTTCCACCGTCACTCCTGGGTTCTGTACCTGGTTCTTAATTACATTTAGACAGCCTTCCTCTGAGTGCAGGGATCTGGCCACGCTACTGCAGCCTGCCTTGCTGCCGGTTTTGCAAAATGCCCTCTAGGCCCAGATTACTCTCACAGAACATAGAGCCTGGAATTTGCCAAAATTTGCTCCTTTTTCATTTACCAAAGAGCAGAATAGAATAGAACAGAATAGAAGAGAAGAGAATAGCATAGCAGATGGTTGTGTGATGATGAGAGGCAAATAGACTGGTTATACTTTCTAAAAGGTCCTAGTGCATTACTTTTAGGGCAAATGCAAGTGACTAAGACCAGTCTTATAATGTGCTGTACATTATACTTTACTCTCTCTCTTAGAACTGCTTTCTCTCTTTCTCCCTTAACAACCCCTCTACTCATCCAGCAAGGTGTCATAGGCAAGCCAATGCTCAATAGGTACTTTTCAATGGTGATTCTCAGTGGGACAGTTCCTACAAGTAAGCTAGGGTTGCAAGACACAGCAAATAAAAATATAGGATGCCTAGTTAAATTTTAATTTCAGATAAATGATGAATAATTTCTTCACATAAGTATGCCACATGCAATATTTTGGTCAAAATTATGCTAAAAATTATGTGTCATTTATCTTAAAATCAAATTTGATAGGCTGTCCTATATTTTATATGATAACCCTAAAGTAGGCAAAGTAGATGGTCATTTAGATGGTATAAGTTAGAGACCCGAGAATTCCATTTGCTTAGTGCTATGCACTCATAGGCCTGGCTCCTGGCTTGAAATCCTTGCCATACACAGTGTTCCAGTTTGCTAATGCTGCCAGAATGCAAAATACCAGAAATTGATTGGCTTTTACAAAGGGAGTTTATTTGGTTACAAAGTTACAGTCTTAAGGCCATAAAGTGTCTAAGGTAAGGCATCAACAATAGGGTACCTTCACTGGAGAAAGGCCATTGGCATCCAGAAAGCCTCTGTTAGCTGGAAAGGCATGTGGCTGGTGTCTGCTTATTCCCAAGTTGTGTTGTTTCAAAATGGCATTCTCCAAAATGCCAGCTTCAGCTTTCAATGGCCATCTTCAAAATGTCTCTCTAAGCTGCAGCACCGAGCTCCTTCTGTCTGAGCTCTTATATAGGACTCCAATGATTAAATCAAGATCCATGCTGAATGGGCAGGGCCACACCTCCATGGAAATAATCTAATAAAAGGTATTACCTACAGTTGGGTGGGTTGCATCTCCATGCAAACAATCTAATCCAAAGATTCCAACCTAATCAACACTAATACGTCTGCCCCCACAAGATTGCATTAAAGAACATGGCATTTTGGGGGGCATAGTACATCCAAACCAGCACAAACACAATGTCTTTGAGTTAAAGCATTGGAAGATTCTGTTAAAACATGTGTATGACTTAGGAGAGGTTGTACATTGAGCCATTAACCATCATTAACAAGCAAGTCCAAATAAGCTCTGCAGGTGAGTTCACTGATCATATTTTAAGGGCTAGATAAAAAGGGGACTCAAAACAGATGAATTTAATTTGGGAAAGAGGACTAGAACCAAGGGTGGTGCCCAAGGAACACCAGAATGAAAAGCCCAGAGTTAACCTCATGCATAAAAGGTCACCTATTTGGTAGGATGGAAGAGGTGTTGGATACAGTCACATGAACCCCAAAATACTTCTCCCACCTTCAGTCACAATGCCTGATAGGTCACCATTAGTGTTCCCTTTAGGTTACCATTGCTTTCTCTCCAGGCATCCTCCCAGATGAGATGCAGCCCTGTGTAATGAACAGATCCCAGATCTAAGAGTCAGACCTGAATTCTTGTCCTAACTCTTCAACTCACTAGCTGTGTGACTTAGGTTGGGCAAGCAGGTGTCCTCAGTCTAATATATTTCATTTCTAAAATTGGGACAATGATGCTTGCATTGGAAGTCTCATAGGATTGCTGTGAGGAACAAATGAAACACTATAATGATGTATGGTTTGAAAACAAGTACTGACAAAATGCTTTAGAAGCATTAAAATGCATGTCTTCCTGGGATGGGTAAGCATAGTCAGCCAGCTCTGATTACCTTGTATAGCTCATAACTGTTCTCCCTGATGAGGAGAGGTAGATTCACAAGAAAGCTAAGGATATATCAATGGCGGTAGGGGCTGTGGGGTTAGTGTGGTGAGGAGGAAGGCCCCAGACAAAGAAAGCTGTGATTGCTCCCCACCCCCACAAAAACTGCCAGCTGTAGCATTTTGCCCACTGACCCTAGGGCATGATCTCAGAGCAGGATGGCAGGACTGGGACCGAGGCAGTATAGAAGACTCCCTTGAAATACTGCCGGCAGTATTCACCAGTTCTCAAGGAACAACTGTGTGACCAGGATAAGATCTCAGAGAAGGAATGTTTGTAAATGGACTCTCTCATTTAAATAAATCCCACTTAAATATTTATCAGATCATGAATATGCATGCTTTCCTCCCTCAGCGCTAGAAAGAGAATGGGCATGTAATTTTTAGATGGCATATAAATAATGTAAGGGTCAGGGGGGAAAAAGGGATCTTTGTTCTGTATTGACTGTGTATTTAAAGCATCTCAAGAGGTCTAGAAATAATGAACCATTTTTTCCCTTTCCCGGTCCAAATGTGCATTTGGAGATTCACCTTTCCTGTCTTTAGGGTGATTTGCACATGATTGTTTCCTCAGGGAAGGATTTCTAGAGGCAAGAAAATAAGGATGGTCAACTTCCAATTTTTAGTGAGTTAGTTAACTAGAGCAACCCACACACTACCCCTTCTTAATTGACTACCCCCACCTCAGATTGGGATGGGAGAGGGCAGTGAAGTGAACAGGGCTGGTCCTGCACCCCCCATTCAGATGCTCAAAGGCAAGGCCTGGAAGGCATCTGTTAAAAAAGAAAATGTAGCTGAGGTGAGAAACCATTGTCCTCCCTAGCCATGAGTTCCTGGACTTGGCTTCAGGCATTTAGCAGGGGTTCCAGGGAAAAGGGAACAGGGTAGTTTTGATGAGGGATGTGGGGGAGGTTGGGGACATTCTGGACAAGGTCAGGGCCCCAGCTCTCCTTGGGAGGAAGGGAGCTAAAGATTAACTATTGTAGGATGTGAGTAGGTAAAAGTGGGTGTACCCCTATCCCTGGGTTCGCTCTGGTAGACTCTGGGTCCCTAACTGTCCTTCCGCAGCTTTCATGGCTTTGGGATTATGCATAATTTGCTTGCTTTCTATACTTCTCTTCTCTAATGGTATGAGGAATTGAGAGAGGGTTAGTGTGCTGGTTTGTATATATTTTGTCCCCCAGAAAAAGCCGTATTCTTTGATGCAATCTTGTGGGGGCAGATGCATTAGTGTTGATTAGATTGGAATCCTTTGAGTGTTTCCATGGAGATGTGAATCAACTGTGAGTGAAATGTCTGATTGGACAATTTCCATGGAGGTGTTACCCTGCCCATTCAGGGTGGGTGTTAATTGGATCACTGGAGTCCTATAAAGGAATTCACAGACAAAAGGATCAGAGCAACTGAGAGTGACATTTTGAAGAGCAGCTGTAGCTAAGAGAGGACAAAACACCCCAAAAGCAACATTTTGGAGAATGCCGTTTTGAAACACAACCTGGGAGCAAGCAGATGACAGCCACATGCTTTCCCAGCTAACAGAGGTTTTCCATATGCCAAAGGCCTTTCTCCAGTGAAGGTACCCTTTGTTGATGCCTTACCTTGGACACCTTATGGCCTTAAGACTGTAACTTTGTAACTAAATAACCCCCCTTTATAAAAGCCAGTCTATTTCTGGTGTTTTGCAAAATGGCAGCATTAGCAAACTGGAATAGCTAGCTTATATTTTTGCCATAAAGCATCTTTAAAAATAGCATTCCTTCTTTGTTAATAGAAGAGCTGAAGATGCTTGTCAGTGTCTAGCAGTAGAAAGAACACTTTACTGAGAGTTAGGAAATGACATATAGTACTGACTCCACCACTTACTAGGAGCGTGATGTTGAGCAAATCACTTAACCTTCCCATTCCTCCATTTTTTCATCTGTAAAATGAGGATCATGACAGTACCTACCTTGTAAAGTTGTTGTGAAGATTAAAGGAGATGATGCATTTAATAGGCTTAGTGCAGAGCCTGGCATATAGCAAGTGCTCAGTCATGGATGAATATAAGTCTAAGGAACTGAGGCTTATTCATTTGCCCCAAAGCTTCCAAAAAGCCTTGAGTTTTCATCATAGTTAAGGAAACAATCCCTTGATCTAAAGGTGGGCAACAGTTTGGTAGAGCAGAAAGATTTTTTGACTAAGTGTTGGGAAACATGGGCTTTAAGCCTGCCTTCAATACTTATTAGCTGTGTGACCCTGGACAAGTCACTCCCTACCTGGGAATACAATCTTTCATCTGTAAAATAGTAATAACATATCTACACTGCCTTCCTCATTGGATGTGAATGACAATAAAACACATGGAGAAAGAGCCTGGAAATATAAAGCGGTAGGTTTTTTATTGAACAATAATATTAATTAAAATAACTTGATGCTTTTCCATTACTGTGGGTTCCAGTTAAGCAATAATTTTGAGCCCTCAGTTACATATTAGGTGAGATCATAAAAGCAGGTAGTTTATGGAAGTATTTCTCTAATTTCAAGTTGGAACATTCAGAGAGCAAAAAGGATGGGGGCTGGGAACAGAAATCAGATTCATAGAGATCCAAATAGCTTATTGGCAGATATAAGGAATTATGGGGTTGGTGAGAAGGTTGCCTTTGCCTGTTTGTGTCCTCTTTCCAATAACTGAAGGGGAAGCAGTACCTATGGATAGAGTGATAAGAGATTCTGGATTTCCTGGGAGAGTCCAAGTTTCATTTATCTTTCTTCTTCCCTGTAAACATGATTCCTGGAATTAGTAACTAAATGTGCTTTCATTTTGATGCTTTTACAAAATTTTAATAATTATCATGTGTAATAAGAGCTACCAGGCACCATGCAAAGAACTTTCTCAGTGTCTCATTTAATTTTCGTAACAACCCATTTCCATTTTACTGATGCTCAGGGAGATTGTTGCCCCAGGTCACACAGTTGATCAATGTCAGAGCTGGGATTGAAATCCCCAGGCCTGCCTTGGAAGCCTTTGCTCTTAATGCTATTTGTTTCATAGAAACAAAGTCACAAACCAGAAGGAAAAGAAAACACACTGACAGACCATGAGCCTTGTCTAGGCATTCAGAAAATATAGCCACTATACCATAGAATCCTGAACCACTGCTTGGTGAAGATGAAGTGATGAGGAAAGTTGGAGTTTGAGAGACATTAACTGTAGAATTTAAGGACTGTTGGTGAGGGTAGTTGTTATCACACCCCTTTATCTGTTCATCTTTAAGGTCACCCAAAGACTCCCATGATCTCCTACAAAATGGCTGGAGATGCCCCATGTTCTCCAATTCTTGTCTTTTGTTTCCCTATCATAACTAAACTAGGGGGTGATATATGCAAATGACTGGGTCCATCCAGTCATATGGCAATGGCCACAGGGAATGTGCCTGCAGGTGAAGGAAGAGATTTGGAGGGAACTTGGAACTAGAAACATAGCCACTTTTACCCTTTCCTCATAGTTGCCATCTTAAGCTAAACAACTGTGAGACCACAAACTGAGCTTTGATTCCCAATTCAAGGATTCAATATGCATACTATGAATCCACAGGAGCCTAAAATGTGCCGGAAAAGACATATGTTCCACTATACTATCAGCTCATTAAAAAAATGAAAATATAGACATATTTTTGGTGGATCCACTGACTTCAAGACTTTCCAAAGGGGTTGTCTGTTTAGCTTACGTTACCTTTAGGCATTTTCATTTGCTTGTGAATGAAGAGAATGTCTCTTGTTTTATTATTTTCCAAAATATATGCCCAGTGAAACCACAAAAACGCATTGGTTCAGCTTTTCTAATCACTTCCTTCTCTTCAGCAGTGGGCCTAGCCTTAGCAATCTGTGGGATAGATGGGCTGGTTATGAAATTAGGATGGCAGGGAACAAACAAAGTTCCCCTCCCAAGTCTCCAAAATTGCAATTCCAAAAGCAAGGTTTCCTTCCTTTGGCCCTGGGCTTTCTGCAGAGACACCTGGGAAAAGTTGTGCCTCAGCCATTTCTACCTCTGTGAAATATAAATGAGTTTCCCAGCTTCATTCCTGGAAACAAATTATAGTTCCCATAGAGGAGAACTCAAATTAGCACATCAGAGAGGATTAGCAGGTTGGCCCCAAGGCACAGAAAATACCAGCTAGGGGAGCTAAAGATCTTCATTCTATGTCTCAGTGGCCATTCTTTTCCTTTGAACCCGGTAACAGCATAATAATAATGGCAAACACTTATAGAATGCTAACCATGTGCTAGGAACTGCTCCTGCTGCCTTTCATGGATGTAATCTGCACAGAAATCTATGAGGTAGATACTGTTACTATCTCCACTTGAAGGGTAAGGAAACAAGACAGGCAACACAGAGCCTAGAACTGGTGGTGTTTTTGTATATCATAGGAGCCTCTGGTCTGATCAGTATTTGTGAACTATTCTCATTTAATGAGGGGGCTCCTTAATTTGCTAATCCATGTGAGGAATGGATACAACTGGCTAGATCCTGAGGGTGGGTGAGTATATGAGGAATCTGGAAAGGTACGTTAACTCCTTTAATTCTATTGGGTAGAGCCTTACACTAAACATATGACCCGTGGGCACAAAAGGAGAGCTGTCTTCTTGCATATTACCCCCTTATCTACAGAGCAGTTGTTTTAGCTGTAGGCAATTGACCAGTAATATTGAGCATTTGATTTTAGCTTACTTCATTATGCCATTTTGCTTTATTCCTGTGAAATAGAGTGCAAAATATATTACTGCCATTATGTATGTGTCGGTTTGAGTGTATTGTGTCCCCCAAATGCCATTATCTTTGTGGTCTTGTGTGGGGCAGACATTTTTGGTGCTGGTTAGATTTGCTTGGAATGTGCCCCACTCAGCTGTGGGTAATGATCATTTCGATGAGATGTTCCCATGGAGGCGTGGCCCCACCCATTCGGGGTGGGCCTTGATCAGTGGAGCTATATAAATGAGTTGACTCAGAGAGGAAACTAAGAGAGTGCAGCTGGGAGTGATGTTTTGAAGAGGAGCAAGCTTGCTAGAGAGGAACGTCCTGGGAGAAAGCTGTTTTGAGGCCGGAGCTTTGGAGCAGACGCCGGCTGCCTTCCTAGCTAGCAGAGGTTTTCTGGACGTCATTGGCCATCCTCCAGTGAAGGTGCCCGATTGCTGATGTGTTGTCTTGGACGCTTTGTGGCCTTAAGACTGTAACTGCGTAGTGAAATAAACCCCCGTTTTATAAAAGCCTATCCATCTCTGGTGTTTTGCATTCTCCAGCATTAGCAAACTAGAACAATGTAGATAAAAGAATTGAGATAGAGTAGAAAAGGCTTAATACCACAAATCTGGGGCTAGCCTTTAGATTTTTGGAATCCCACATTTTATGTAGAATTATAGATTAGGACAGTCACCAACTTGACAAAATGTTGGGCCAATTCACTTTTCAGACTCTGAAGCCTCAGACTTAAAACCTTTCAAGATCTTTCTAGCTTGATATGTCTACAGTCTTTTTGTGTGTGTGTGTGTTACTATCCAGAACCAAGCTAGATGGATAAAAGAGGTGGGATAAAAAAAGCCTTAATCCCTACTTTTGAAAGTTACCACCTTATTGAAGAAACATGGCACATTTATGTTATTGGAAAGAGCCTAAATATGGAAGACAATGGGTAGTTTGGGTAAATAATATTGTATTGCTTCCTTCCATACTGTGCCAAGAGGAACCAGCAATTCTTTCTCCAGGATTTTAAGGAGGAATAGACTTCTGCCAAGTTTCCCAAGAGAGAAAGACCTGACTCATTGCTGGAAGCCTTTTCTCAGTCTCTCATAGGTATAAAATGATCCTGTGGAATAATTCTATCGTTTGCTTGTTGGAACCTGGAAATTTTACAGCTGATGCAATTCTTTTGTGTTCCCTAAGCAATATAAAGCCTCATGTCAAATCTTTTTGGGAAAAATTACTGTGCTTATAATGTTTATTGCTGATTTTATTTTTCCTATATTTGTGCCTGTCAGTCATTGTGGCCGGTGATTTTAAGATCTGCAAAGTTTTTCTTTGGTGCCTTGACATGACATATTTCCACCCCTGGATTCAAAGTCTCTCTCTTACTTCTGTATCCAACCACCCACTTCTATTTCTCCATAAAGCTATTTGTATCTTATTCCTACTAGTCCCTCAAGAGGGCGCTTCCCATCTTTTGAGAGTTTGTAATTGGAGGAACATCTTAAAGATCCCTTTCCCTAGGGTACCCCCCTTGCTTTCCATGTTGAGCCAAGCCTAAGTAGGATAGACCCAAGAAGGAAAATTTCTTATGAAAAGGCACTACTTCATGCTCATGGAAATGCCCTTTGAATTATCCGTGTCTGGCTCTCCTTTGACTGCATCAGCTCTCACGTCACTTTTCATTCTTGTCACTTTGTCAACGTGGGCATTTTGAAATAATTTGCCTTGTTTATTTTTCACTGGGAGCTGTGGAGATTAATATTATGTTGTTCTTGTCTTTACACAATTCACTTGGATCTCTAAATAACATTGGTTTGCATGAAATAGGACAGCATCAACACCGTAGCTCTTGAGTCCTCAAATATTCATGACTGTGTATTGGCTGAAACTCAGGGACCATCAAGTGCACTGCAGGTTTGTTCTTTGTTCAGAAACCTATAACTAAGTTTCCCAGCACTAAAATGTCTGTTCTTTTCCAAGCTGGTTGGACCAGGAAAGTGGTATCTTTGTTCAGGATGTTGGGTAAAAGACAGATTTAAAATTAGGGCTAGTCAGGGGTGTAAATCTCCCTGGCAATGTGGGACATAACTCCCAGGGATGAGCCCTGGCATCACGGGGTTGAGAATGCCTTCTTGACTAAAAGGGGGAAAAGAAATGAAAGAAAATAAAGTTTCAGTGGCTGAGAGATTTCAAATAGAGTTGAGAGGTCATTCTGGAGGTTATTCTTATGCATTATATAGATATTCCTTTTTAGTTTCTAGTGTATTAGAATTGCTAGAAGGAAATACCTGAACCTGTTGAACTGTAATCTAGTAGGCTTGATTCTTGAGGATGATCGTGTAACTATATAGTTTTCATCATGACTGTGTGATTGTGAAAACCTTGTGACTGACACTCCCTTTATCCAGTGTATGGACAGATGAGTAATAATATAAAGACAAAAATATATAAATAATATGGGGGGATAAGGTATATGAGATGTTTTGGGTGTTCTTTTTTATTTTTTCTTTATTTTGCAGTAATGGAAATGTTCTAAAGTTGATTGTGACAATGAATGCCAAACTATATGATGATACTGTGAGCCATTGATTGCATACTTTGGATGGATTATATGGTGCATGAATATATCTCAATAAAATTGGATTTAAAAAAATCGGGGATAAGAAAAAATAATAGTGTAGTTTGACTAGTGCCATGATAATAGAGGTACATACAAAGTATTCTGAAGACATGGTGCAGAGGGAGCACCTATGCCTAGGGAAATGAGTATTTGAGCATAGTTTTGAAGGATATGACATTTATGGGGGGGGGGGAGAGACAGAGAGAGAGAGAGAGAGAGGGAGAGAGAATGGGAGTGTAGAGTGAGGAGCCTGAGTGCCAGAAGGAAGGGACAGTATGAAAGGTGTGGAGGCAAAAAAAGGGCATGGTACATGTGGCATATTGAAAGTAGCATAGTTCTCTATGGCTAGAAAACACAGCACTAGTAGGGAGGGATGGGGGGGTTGAGGCTAGGAAAGTGGGTCAGAGTTTAGATGGATCATGAAGGGCCTTTTGTGTCAAGCTAAGAAGCTAGGACTGGATCCTAAGAGTAATGGGACACCACTTAAAGCTTTTAGGCAGGCAAATGAAATGTTGGGAAAATTTCTCTCTAACAGCAATGGAGGGAATAATATTAGAGAGTCAGGGAGATCAGTTAGGAGGATGGTGCAGAAGATGATGGTAGCCTATAATTGAGTCAGTGATAGTGGGAATGTAGAAGAGGGACTTTGGTAATGGGATATGAGGGATGATGAAGAGGCAAAATTCAAGGATGATGCTTCTGCTTTGTGCAACTGAGTAGTGCCACTAACTGAGCCTGGGGACATAGGTGGTGTGGAAGGTTTTCTGGGAAAGATGATAAATTCAGAGTTCAGCATAGTGACTTTGAGGTTCCTGTGGGCATTAAAATGAAGGTATTAGGGGGGAGCTAGACATATGGATCTAGAATTGGGGAGAGAAGTCTACTATTCTGGAAAGCCCACATGAAATTGTAACTGATTTGCCTAGGGAAGCATTTTGAATCATTAGAGAAATTGAATATGTCCAAGGAGAAGCAAAGCTGCATTATCTGGAAAGGTTTAGATCTGAGCACTAAGGGATGGGGAAGAAGGAAATATATAAATGTGTTGAGTGTCTCTGACTAATTTCCAAAGCCAATATGGGTGATTATATGTGCCTTCATAAACCATCCCTATGAGTAGTAATTTGAAAAGAGTTCTAGTTTGATTATAAATGGAGGTGCTATAATAGCCCATAGAATTTTAGAACAAAACCAAACTTTAGAATCACTCTAGATTCTACTTATTTATTTAAATGTCTCTGTTTCCCTTCTATACTGTGAGCTTACATAGGAAGACTCACTGTTTCATTTGCCTCCATAACCCCAGTAAAGCCCCTGATACACAATTCCTGCACTCAGGAATTGTTAGTTGCAGAATGATTAAGTCCACTCCTTCATTTTCCAGATATGGAGTCTGAGGACCAGAGAGGAATATGACTTGCCTTGTATCACACAGCTACTTAGTGATAGAGCTGGTCTTGGAACTAAGGTTTCCTGGTCCCTGGTTTAATGGTGCTTTTCTTCAACACCCTTAACTGATACAAATCACCTCTCATAGTATGGTGTTCTTGATGTGTGGTTGGCTGTTCTGATTATATGAGACAAGACAGAATGTTATTGGAGAACTTCTATTTCTGAGTATTACTCTCCACCCCTTGATGCATAGTGGACTCTTGAGTTTATCTTTAACACTCAAAGCAGAGAATGCTTAGTACTCTGTGTGACCATTTGCCTATGGAAAGACTAATATGGCCCCCAAAATCTACTGTGCAGTTTCTATCAACCTCAGTTTAGAGAAATCTCAAAACACCTGTTTCCCTTAATAACTTACTATGAGTCTGTTATCCATGAATTTATCTAAGCCTTTATTTGAGAGGAAGGGGAAGCTATTTATATTTTCAGGCTAATCCACTACTTGGTATGATGAGTTCCATATGTTTCCTCCATTTTCTACCTGCTATGTAAAGTAGGGCTTTTTATTTGTCCTAAACTCACCTCTGTGGGCTCTATGCTGGTGAGACACACATGTGCACCCACACTCACACAAACATACATGTGATTTAGGTGCATAAAATGACCCCACTACTAATTGTTATCTTTGTTTACAAGCATATTAAAAATTCAGATAAAAGAAAACTGAAGTAACACAATTGAAAGTGAATGCTGTGGCAGATAATTATCCCAAGAAAAAGATGTAAATCGTGGACAAAACAGCAGCCTGTTGACACAGGAATTGATGGAAAGAAACACCTATGGAATCAGTGCCTGGCCAAGCCCTGCCTGCCTGTGGTGCTGTTAAAGCACCCTCTAAAAGTTCAATGTAGCCCAGGAATATAACCTGCCAGCCTCCTTGCCTGCCAAGAAAGCCCGCTGAGGCAGTTAGCACCAAGTATTAATCAGATCGTTTGTGGAGTAGACAAAGCAGGACAGCAGTCTGTACTGGAAACTTATTGATTGGAAGGAATCCAGGAAGAAGGGGAGGGAAGAATTCTCTATTTGTCCTCGCCACTGCCGCTGAGTGAAGGTACTCTACAGAGATTGTGGTTTTGGTGGTAGAGGGAAAGCTGTCCTCCACCTTAACCTCTTGTTTCCATTCTGCATTCTAGCTTCCGAACACTTTTCTACTAAGGCATCGTGTGTAGCAGTGCTGATGACAAACAATGTGTTTGACTTCAAGAGAGAGGGAAAGAGCACTGTTGATTTTGTTGCAAATTGCAGTTTTGCTACGGGATTAGTTGGGAAAATGGAATTTTGCCAGTTTTTCCCTCCCTCCCTTTGTTTACTGACTATTTTCAAGAGCCCTGTAATTGCTTTCCATCTAGTAAAAGGAACATTGTTCCTTTTCTGATTTTTCTTTTAATTGTGTTTTTGCCCTAAGCTCTGATGTTTGGGAGCATCGATGGGAATGCCATGTTGTTTTAGTTCTGGATATAAACTTGGCCTTAGTAATCAAAGCAAGGTCACTCTTAAGGGCAGCATCTCTATGGTGGGTTCAGAAAAATTTATAACTTCTTCCATGAAGCCTACTGTGACCAGTCCAGTTTGCTTCTCGTGAACTCTCTTTTCTCTGGATTCCCATAGTGCTTCAAAGTCTGCATGATACAATCTAGCTCTTTCCTTATGCTGTTTTTTCACTAGTCTTTGCTTCATGTGCATTAAATCTTGTTCCATCTCTCTGACCTCTTCAAAAGCAAAGGCTCTACCTCCTATTTTTTGGAACATAGCTCTTAAAAACTGAGCTAGGCAGAGAAAGAGGCACCCAGTAAATACTAGATTGATTCACTGACATCCCCTTGAAGAATGTCTGCAACCATTTGTCCCTTGACTCTAATGCTACCTTGGTACTACTGACACTTTGAGCAGAATCAAATTTTGTTGTGGGGGAACTGTCATGGGGATTGTATGATGGGTAGCACCATCCTTGGCCTCTACCTGCTAGACACCAGTAGCACACACCACCCCCACCCCCAGTTGTGATGACTAAAAATTCTCCAGACATTCCTCCATCCCCATTGAGGACCACTGTACTATAATGATAATAAAATAACAAGAGCTAAAATATATGAGCACATTACTATGTTCAGCTTGGTGTTAAAGACTTCACCAGCATTCTCTTGTTCAGCTCCCACAACAACCCTTCTTTGGCTTTAATTGTAGGCTAAAGGGCCCCAAGGGACGAATCTCAAAGTCACTGTGGCAGGACTATATCACAGTCTATCTCTTTCTCAAAGAACATTTAGAAGAATTTTCCCAAGGACTTCTCAGACCCAAATGCTGAATTTATAGAATATGCACTTCAGCTAACTCCTAATGGATAAGGACTACCTGTTAATGGAAAATTAGATACTCAGCTTCATGAGGGTTAATTCTTCAAGGAGCTAAATGAAAAGCAATGGAAGGTCAGAGCAAAACCAACCCTGCCAGCTGTTACCTCCTTTTATTCAGAGATGTGAATAACATTCTAAACAGCTAATGCATGGTGGGGGGCTAGAAATCTTCTTTTGCTTAAACAATGGCATTTTAACTCAAAAAGCAGAATTTCTAGCTAGTTCACTGAAGTAACATTCCTACCCTAAATCCTGGCCAGTTGTCTTACAAACAATGCAATTGATCACAAGAGGGGCAGGGCAAAAGAAGGCGGATAAACCAATGCAAATTTGTCTTTCTATAGAGGAGGGGATTACCCAAAGCTCATCCCCTGACAGTAGCACCATCTCTGCATAAGAAGTACAACCCCAGAGAGGAAATTTTTCATTTTAGCTTAATGTATCTCTGGAGAGGAATGTATCTCTGACTATGAAGTCAATTCAACCTCAAGTTCACTGCCATCAAGGAGTTAATGATACCTTAAAATCAGTCATGTCATTTGTTGGAGAACTATTCTACTTATGGAAAATACCTTTATAGGAAAACTTCCTTTCTGAGTCTGAGCTGGAAATATTACAGTAAACAGGATCTAATCACAGCAAAGCCTTTTTTCAGCTTTGCATGACAGCTGTAAAATATGACAGTATTTATTAATAGTCACTGCAGTATAATCTGCAGCATTGGAAAGCCACGGCAAAATATGTTAAGCTACGGAAAGAACAATTTCCACAGTAACTAATATTCAGCTTTCAAAAGGGTAGTTTAATGTCTTGTGATTTTTTTCCCCTACTGATGGTCCAATCCCAGGGACAAGCTACTAAGCTAATAACTTTTGTGGAAAGGAAGTGTTTAAATGATAATTTATTTCAAGAGATGACAACAAATTGCTTGGCACTTTCTCTTTTTATGCCCCAAAGCAGTCAAGGATGTGCAAATCGAAGTATTAAAAATTATGACAGCTTTAGTATTTTCATTTTCAATAAAATTTTCATTACAGACATATGTACCGTCTTTTATTCACAATCCAGTCCAAATAGTCATTCACTATTATTATTGTGCAGGTTTTCAAGATCCTCTCATAGCTGAAGACTCATCACAGTAGATTAGCCAGGCTGCAGTAACTACCAAATGTCTCAGGTACTGTCAACCCAGATTATTGCTGATCAAACAAGGGTATTTAGTATCTGTCTCTCACAAGATAATGTACTCTCCGGGCCTTCATAGTTATTTAGATGGAAAAAGTAGCTTGAATTTCAATAAAAACTCTCTTGGCCTTGCTTTTCCCAGAAGGTGAATGGGCATGACTAGAATTGAAGCTGTTACCTTTGCACATCCTTTAAAGTGATGGCTAAAAATTATCCATGATAGTCCGTTCTTTATAAAAAATTTTTTAATAAAGTGCCTTCTACGTTCTTTAAAGTTCCTGCCAAATACTCATGGCACAAACTATCATCAGTCTCTCCTTGTTTTCTTCTCCAACCAGATACAGCTCCTTGATTATGAGGACCTGTCAGTTCAGCTCTGGAAACCGTCTCTTCCCCAGAGAGGAATATATGTGTTCCCCTCACCTTAGAATCAGGTCCCCACCACAGTATTCCATCCAGCAAACCTACCATCTTCCTGAATTTAGAATTCTACCCTTTCCCTGCCTTCACTTTTGCTACTCATCTCATCCTTAACCTGAGTTTTTGACCTCCTGTCTACTTGGTACCCTGTACCACCAGCTATTGTGGACACCATGCTTTAAGAAGGAAATTGACAAACTGGAGTGCATCCACACGAATATAACCAGAATAGGGAGGGTCTGGGTAGCCTGTTTTTGAAGAATGGCTGAAGGGAACATAAAGGGAAGAGATAATAGCGGCTCTCAAATGTTAGAAGTATAGGAGGCAGTGTGCCAACCCAGTGAAACCCACATCTACTTTGGGTAATCTGGGTTGAAATCCTGGTTTTGTTACTTTCTAGCTTGGACCCTAGAAACCATCACTTAACTGTTTTATGCCTCAGTTTCCTCAGATGTAAGCATGCAGATATGTTGCTAGGATTTAAATAAGATAATCCATGGGCCCAGGGCCTAGTGCATAATAATGCTCAAGAAATGGTAACTGCTATTATGAAGATAAGATGATAAGCTGATGACAATAATGAAGCTCTGTTCATTTGTGCCATTGATTGGTATTGGGATAAGTGTGAGTGTGTAAATGTGTACTTTATTTGGGAAATTATAACTGGATGGAAGGGATGAGGATAGGTTATATAAATAGCTGGCGAATGGCAGCATGCAGGAAAGTGTGAAGAATTGAAGCCCTGATTGTCTTCTCAGTAGAGTAGAGTCGTCTGAGCAAAGGCCTTTTCCCCCTTGTCTTGGGGAATCTCTTTACCTCTTAAGCCCCTTTAAGCCCCTCAGGACCTTCCAACATTTTTCCATCTTCCGAAATATCTGGACACACTTTAATCTTGTCATAAGTTGCCTGCCTTAATGAATGCAAATGTCATTGGCAGCTGTGGAAGCAGTTGGTTTAAAAATCCATTTGTTCCAGGTCCTTGAGATAAATCAATGTTACACTTAAAAAACTATCAACTCATCAAAGACAGAGCCTAAATTCTGCTTCTCTTGAACCCCACCTGTGGCCCAGCACAGCTGGCACTAAGGAATGACCAATAATTGCTTGTTTACTGACTTACTGACTACTTGTTACAACTGCCCAGGTTCCTGACACAATCTTCTAGAGAAAATAGAAAGGCCTGTTAGATGGCTATTGACTTCCAGAGAGTTACTTGGGAACTGAGTAGGGAGTTTCAGGTTGAGAATGAGAGGCAGCAGGAGTTTATTGAACACTGGCAAGAAGGTAGGGACTGGTTGCCTCAAAGGGCACCCAGAGCTATTATCTTATTATCTAAGCTGAGAGCCACAGCCTGGGCCAGATTCTTTGATCTCTGTGGGCTGTGCCCATTGAAGTCAAGGAGAGTTGTCAGGTGCACAGAAGAGTCTGGCTGCAGTTCTCAAGTATGTCGCTATCCTGGGGGAAATGCTAGCAAAACAGAGAGCTAGGTTACTTGTGCCCAAAAGATAGATCTTGTAGAAAACCAGAGGACATGGCTACCTCCTTGGCATGGTTTTAAGGCTTTCTATATAAAACAGCATGTGGACAAAGGGCCTCCCAAAGTGGTCTCTTGGTGCCTGGGATCCAGAATTAAAAAGCCACACTTTGGATTAAGGTTCTATGTCCACAGAAGGCCATTGTCTGAATACAAATTTCTTCCCTGGCTGCACTAACACATCAAGTCACTAATAGTCATAGACAAATTAGCATGAATGAATCGATCAGCTGAGCTGTTGTTGCTAGCAGAGAAAGACTATTAATCAGTGGGAATGAGATATAGGGCAGGCAAGATTTTATAGATGTGTGGAGACAGCTTGGGATAGAGACATGTAAGGCATTACTCATGCCAGGGAGGGTAGGTATAGATGTGCCCTAGTGAGAGGCCCAGAATAAATAAGGAAAAGGGGTGTCAATAAAGAGGAGAGGGCACAAAGGGGGCAAATGACATACTGAGCCAATCTCATAATTTTTCTAAGTGCTGATCCTTTATGTATATAAGCACCATGAGCATGATTTTCAATTTTGTATTAATGAACCAAGGTGGTGGGTTAGTAACTAAGCAAAGTGATGACCTGCAAATGCGAAATCAAAGCACACTTAACAAAGCCCTGAAATCCACTCAATGTTTCATATTTTCAGAGACAGAATTTCCCTGATTGTACTATAAATCTTTAAAATGACCTCAAATATTTAGCCCATTTCTCGGGTCTTCACTCATCCCTGCTTTTATACAGTGGAGTTACATCACTTTGTATATTTAGCTTATTTGAGAGCAAATATAGGTGTACCCTTCTGGCTCCTTTTGTCTTCCACCTATCTCTTATGTAATTTAAAATATTCTGAAATTATATTTTTCAGTTATAATTTCTCCATATAATTTTTATTACTAAAACATTTGGTAATAATTATAGAAAAATTATAATTACAGAAAAATGAGAAAATGCAGAATACTTTACCAAATATTTTAAAGACTTCTACCCTTCCTTCCTCCCTTCCTCCCTCCCTCCCTTCCTTCCTTCCTTCCTTCCTTCTCTCCTCATTCCTCTCTTTCAGCCCAACATTAAAAAAAAAATAACAGACCCGAGGCTTATTCTTGATGAATCAATTGTATGATTGGGAATGCAATAATTACGTGCCCAGGCCTGTGCTATGTACGAAGGGGAGGTAAAAAGTATAAGTCTAGGGGTTACCAAACAGCTTATTATCAGGCTGGAGAGAAGGGCTTAGGAAAGTATATGGCAGACCCAGTTAAGTAACAGTGGAAAGCAGTTAGGCTAAGTGCCAAGTGAATGACACCCCAGTAAAAAGCACTACCATCTACCTGATCTCTCAAGCCAAAAGCTTAGTAATCATCCATGAATCTTTGTTCTCTCTCACACCCCACAGCAAATCTGTCCCCAAGTCCTGTTGATTCTGTCTTCAAAAGATATTTCAACTCCATCCACTTTTTCCTTTCCTCACCTGGATGACCACGATAGGTTTTAAATTGGTCTCCATTCTTTCACTCTTGCACCACATCCCACTCTCCATAGAAACTTAAATTATAACATATGACTATCTTTCTCAAAATCCTCCAATGACTTCCCATTGCAGTTAGAATAAAATCAAAACTCTTTACCATGGCTCCTGTCCATAGACTATAGCTATGATCTGACTCCTGTCTACTTCTACAGTCTCATCACAGGCTGTTCTAGTTTGCTAATGCTGCTGGAATGCGAAACATCAGAAATGGATTGGATTTTATAAAAGGGGGTTTATTTGGTTACACAGTTACACTCTTAAGGCCATAAACTTTCCAAGGTAACACAGCAATTGGGTACATTCACTGGAGGATGGCCAACTGTGTCCGGAAAACCTCTGTTAGCAGGGAAGGCACGTGGTTGGTGTCTGCTCCAAAGTTCCGGTTTCAAAATGGCTTTCTCCCAGGACGTTCCTCTCTAGGTGGCAGTTCCTCAAAAATGTCACTCTTAGTTGCTCTTGGGGTGTTTGTCCACTCTTAGCTTCTCCGGAGCAAAAGTCTGCTTTCGATGGCCGTCTCCAAAATGTCTCTAAGCTGAAGCTCCTCTCTCAGTTCCAGTGTATTCTTCAAAGTGTCCCTCTTGGCTGTAGCAAGCTCACTCCTGTCTGAGCTTATATCGTGCTCTAGTAAACTAATCAAGGCCCATGCTGAATGGGCGGGGCCACACCTCCATGGAAACTATCCAATCAGAGTTATCATCCACAGTTGGGTGGGGCACATTTCCATGGAAACAACCTAATCCAAACGTTCCAACTTAATCCCCACTAATATGTCTGCCCCCACAAGATTGCATCAAAGACCATGGCTTTTTCTGGGGGACGTAATATATACAAACCAGTACACAGGCCGTTCTTTCCCTCCTCACTACCATTTAACCAAACTGGTCTTTCAGTTTCTCAAACATGCCAAGCTCTCCCCTGCCACGGGGTCTTTGAACTTGCTCTTTCCTCTACTTGGAACACGTGTTCCCTCTGCTCTTCACATGGTTGCCTCATTCTCATCCTTTAGTTCTCAGCTTAAATGTCTCCATCTTAATGAGGCCTTCACTAGCCATCCTTTTTTAATTAGGTCTCATCCAGTCTCTTCGTTTCCTACATAGCACCTTATATTAGTATGTAGTTATTTTATTTGTTGGTTTAGTTGTTTTTTTTCTATCTCCCTAATTAGAATGTAAGCCTTATGATAGCAGGAACCATGTCTATCTTGTTCATCATTGTAAACTTAGCACCTATTGAATGAATGAATGAATGATTCACTGTGCCCTGGAATAGTCTTGGAAGGCCTCCTGGGGGAGATAGAGCTTGAGCTGGGCTTTGAAAAATGGAAGAATGGGATGAATTTTCATAATCAAGATGAAGGAAGGATTTCTAGGTAGTAGTAGAAATGAAATTGCTGAGGTAGGCATGGTTCTGGCACATTTGGGCAACAGTGGAAAATGGAATCTGCCTACAGTGGAAGGTTGTCATTAGGTAGCATAGGGAGAACAGGTTTGTTAGTTGGTTGAGGCATAATTATAGACAGTTTTTAAGAATGGACTGTACTCTTTTCAATGTGGGCAATAGAACATCATTGAAAATTCTGGAACAGAGTCACAGTACAGTGTTTTGGATAGGTTTTCCAAGGGGGAACGAGGGTAAAAGTTTACGGACATTAGCGGCTGATAAAAGCTCTGGTAAGATTTGTGTTATGATAATTGTTTAAAATTGACAGTGATGATGATTGTACAATTAAGTGAAGATAATGTGAGACACTGATTGTATATCTTGGACAGAATATATGCTATGTGAAATTAGGAACTCCGTACTTAATAAGTCAAACCCTCAGTCACAAGGCTTGCTCTTGTGAAACTTAGGGCTGTAAATGGGAGACTAAGCCTTCCTATAATTATGCCTACATGGCACCTCCAGAGAACCTCTTTTGTTGCTCAGATATGCCCTTTCTCTCTCTAAGCCCAGCTCTGCAAACAAATTCATTACCCTCCCCCCTACATGGGACATGACTCTGAGGGGTGTGAGTATACCTGGCAACATGGGACAGACTCTCGGGAATGAGCCTGGCCCTGGTATTGAGAATTTGAAAATGCCTTCTTTACAAAAAGGGGGAAAAGAAAGGTAATATGATAAGGTTACAGTGGTTAAGAGATTTTAAATAGAGTCAAGAGGCTATCCTGGAGTTTTCTCTTATGCAAGCTCCAGCTAGATATCCCAAATGACCTCAGTATGCCAAGCCCTAACCAACAGTAGCCCCAAAATACCTAGGTCCCTATATGTGACTCTATAAAAGTTTTACTCACTAACTTTATCTCTCAGAAACTTAAATCCACCAGAGTGTTCCTATGTCAGACAAGTCCTAAAACTCAGAGGCAACAGCTTCTTTAAGAACAACAACCAGATGCAGCCTCCTTCCCCATAATGTCGACACCCCTTTTCAATATGAGCAAGTTAGTGTGGTCACTGCCTAGACACCCCTGAAGATCAAGAGGAAGGGGTACAAACAGACAAGAAAGGATTTAACAAAGGATCACGAATACTGAAACTATATATATATATATATATATGTACACACACACACACACATACACACACACACTAGGGTATTAGAATAGCTAGAAGGAAATAACTGAAATGGTGGATAACATTCTTTGAAATATGCTCTATAGCTACTCATTAAATTGTACTTTGAAAGTTATCACACTTCTCTGAATATATGTTATATTTCACAATAAGGAAATAACTGAAACTGTGGAACTGTAATCCATAACATTCTTTGAAATTTGTTCTCCAACTACTTGTTAAATTGTACTCTGAAAGTTATCACAGTTCTGTATATATGTTAAATTTCACAATAAAAATGTATTTTAAAAAATTTGGAACATATTTCCTAAGCAGAGTAGATGAGCTACACCAGCTAAATGGCTACCGTGGAAAAAAAATACGAACACATATGAGTCAAAAAGGAGGTTTCTTTTGGCTCCAAGACCACAGAATTGTCCAAACTATATAAATGAGTTGATTTTAGAAAAGATAGAGGTATAAGAAATAAGAATAAATGGACTTTTGCTTCCTTTCCTCTGATAGAGAACCAATGAGCAGAGAAGGGTCAAGGGAGAAAAGAGGAGAAAATACATTAAATATATCATCTGCTCTTGACTAGATGGGAGGTTACGGTATTAGTAGAACTGATATTCCATTTTTAAAACATTTCAGGAGAGAAAGTGCTTGATTTATAAAAGTCTCACTTCAGTTCTGAAAGTTAGATTGCTATGAACTAGATTACACTGTATACAGTACATGGAAATAGTACAGTGTTTGAGAGAAGTGAAGTGCATTAAAATTTAGCAAATTGTGAATTAAAGGTTCAAACTATTTTGGTACCCTAGTTGGGCAAGGCTCTGCATGAACATACATCACTCCTTACTGACTCTGCCCTTTGTTCACTTTTTCTACCCCTAAACCCCACCTCCTTCCTCTCTTTCAATATGAAACTTGCCTGTACTTTGAGGTCTAACTCCTTTAGAAAACCTTCTCTGGTAACTCTACTTTCCTGGAGTTCTCCCCTTTCACAATTCTTACAGCAATCAGAGTCTGTACCATATAGTGTAGCACTCAGTTTGATATTTTTCTCTGTTTTTTTTTTTACAAATTGTCTCATGAATGTCTTTTCTGTCCACCCACATTGGGACCATATTGTATACAATATCTGTCACAGGACTGAACAGACCATTGGAGGTTGATAATAACTTGTAGAATTCATTGATTAATTAAATGATAATATATAAGTTAGGGTTAATAAAAAGATATAAAGTGCCCTGTGTCTGGCATAATATCTCAAAAATCATAGAATCGTAGAGTATTACTTTAAGATGGGACACACTTTAGATGAGGTTACCAAGGGTAAGGAACTTCAGTGAGTTGGTCAAGGTCAGAAAGTTAGTTAATGTCAAAGCTTGGATTAGAACTTTGATCCCATGCTTCAGATTCATGACATTTGATAACATTTTGGAAGTATGTATCACAGGCAAATAAAGGCCTTAGTATTTCCAGATAGGGTTTTATGATGCAGCAAAATGAGAGTGAAATGATGAGCACTCTGGGGTCCCAAGTACAAAATAGTCTTTCAAGTTAAGTTATCAAGAAGGACCTCCTCTTCAGGTACCCTTTGGGCAGACAGGCATTACATTTGTTCCCTTCTTCCCTGAGTCATTGAGAACCATCTTGGACCAGAGGTACAGGCAAACAACTGATAAAGTATCATCATCTTCTGGAATCTGAAGGCCATAGGATTTCTTGGTTTTACTGAGGAACCCCTTAAACTTAACTGCATTTTGGAGCAGTCTGTTTAGTTGGATTATGATGCATGTGCTTTAGCTAATTAATTAATATACCTTACTGAATACTGTTTAAGATCAGACCCTTAATTTCAGACTGTTTCAATAGAGTGTGTGTTCAACATATTATCTCACTATTCACAAAAGCATCTATGCCCAAAGCCTAGATTTAGTGAGTCTACCTCATTATTTCCATCAGGTAATTGTTGGGGCCATGTTAGCTGAAGACCTAATGTGGTCTGGTGGAACAAGCTGTGGAAGCAGGATATATTGGCACTACTCCAGCTCTGTGGTTAAACAGCTGTTTGAAAAAGCACATTTCCTCTCTGAGCTTCAGTTTTATCAGCTATGAAATGGGAATAATAATAGTCTCTGACAAGATTAATTTTTCCAAACTTTCTAGCTTAGGCCTCTCTCCACTTTATTCTAAGCTGTTTTTACCCTGTGCGTTTTAGACCACATAATGTTTTTGGTAGGGGTTCTTATTCAACAACAGTGATTCTCAACCAGAATGTTACTCCAAATCTCTTTTCAGGTTCAGAGAGTAAGGACAAATACAGTTTAAAAAATTAGATTCTAAAATTAACATTACTTTGGTTTTTTGATCTCTGTCTTTATTTTGGATATCAAATAAAATTAAAAGAGAATATAAGACTTTATTTATTGGAAGAGAAGGAAACACTATTTGAGGAAGGTTGAACAACACTGTTACATGAGTATCCAAAGAGGAGACCAGATGCCTCTTCTTACCTCTTTCTGTGTCGTAGAGGTACACAAACTTCTCCCATTTGTAGTGACTCAGAAGACTCAGAATAGCGCCCTTCAAGCCTGGGCGCATCTGGATGACAAACTGTACATCTGCATCAGTGGGGAAGCTGGGTGTGACAAAGGATGTGTGCAGGGCCCCACAGAAGGAGGTCAGGGTGTTCATGGACATCTGGTCATAGAATCCAAAGATGGCATACACCCCTCTGGAGAACTGGGAGCAGACTGCAATGAGAAAATAAGAGGGAAATTTCAATAGCCCCCATGGTCCTTGTTAGAATATGTATGGTTGGAAACACAATGTATAGTTAGGCATTAGCTCTAAATTACACGTTTCAAAAGAAAACCAAGACCTCCAAAAATTTCTAGAAGCCCTTGAAAGCACAGTTGCCCAGCAGAAGAATAAGAAAAGGAGGAATTTATTTGATATATTTCCATATTCTCTGTCCACCATAAGTCAGAAACTAAAAAAAAAATGTGTGTAGGAAGGAGGTGAAGGTTGTCTTACCCTCTTTCAGCAACTCCCCAACCTCACTCCAAGGCACTTGATACTCTTGTTCTTCCACCATAGCTGCCCAGAGGCCTCTTAGTGTCTCCATACCCTCATCAAGGCACAGCTGCCTTTGTCTCACCCCTTTAGTACTTTTTCTTGTAGGCAACAATGTGACTGATGATTTAGTCAAATGAACTGCTAATGTGTTTGCTGGGAAATGTATTACTCCTCCTAGGTTGTATAATGCTTTAACCCCAGTTATACTATGATCAAGGTCCTTAAGGCTGCTAATGAAGAGGATTTCAGATTCTGGGAAGGCCATTGGGAAGGCAAGTTTTTCAGTGTCCAATGAGTCACATAGGCAAGTTTGCTGCTTATTCTGCCTATGTACAACTGGCAAAGTTCTGTCTCAATACTTTTGCATTTATATTGTAAACAGCATTAGCCCATCTATAGAAGTTTCAAGTCACCCTCATGGTCCTTGTTAGCTTTCCTTCACTTCAAAGGGGACACACCACCACCCCTTCCCTCTTCTGACCCAGATGAGCCTGAAAGTTGTGAACCAATTTCAATATTAGCTTCAGCAGAACAAAATTAGCAAGGTGAATCAGCTACAACAACATCATGTGCTGCATTTCCAATCCAAGTGGAAATGATCGTAGATTATCTGCACCACTGCTCTCTTCCATTCATGCAATATAGAAAGAAGAAGCAACTAATAAAGGGTATGATTTAAGGCGTTCTCCATGGTACCTCTTACCTGAGGGGATACCCTAAGTGCGACTGTTAAGATTACTTCTTTGGATTTAAGATTATTGAAAAAAATCTGTGGCTTGGCAGGGGGATTAAATAGAATTTATGTCCAATTAGTTGCCAAGATGAATGGGAAAGCAGGTGAGTAAGTTTTGATGCAGATGAATGGGTCGAAGAAGAGAATGTACAGACTCTGGAGTCCTCCTTCAGAAGAGAAACGGTAGAGCACCAAAAAGGAGAGCACTGAAAGTAAGATGAAGGTAAGTAGAAAATCAATCTAATTCATTTCATGACCTTGTAAGAAACAGAGTTCTTAGTATCTATGGTATCTTGTTTTCCATGCATTCTATTTAAGCCTGTGTTGATTATGGCTGCAAACTTATTATACATTGGCTTGAGGGTAACATTTCAAAGGTGATTATCAGTCACTTGAGCATCTCCATCAGGGGAAATAGCCTCCAATTTGAGGAACTCTAAGTGGCCCACAAAGACACACAGACAGACAGACAGACACACACACACCCACACACACAAGGTCTTTATATCAAAAGAAGAAAGCCAACTAAAGAATGAGTCTGGGGTACTTCATGACAGGAGACCAAAGGAAGTACTCAAAAACAAAAAGGAAGCGGCCAGATGCCATTTTGCCTTGGTCATCAGAAAGGGAGATACAAAGAGAGTCCCATTCTCAAATTAATCCTGTAAATGGAGTTTTGCAGTAACAAGTCAATGCTTGCTGGTGCACATAATGTTCTGTATAAAATTAATAATAATAATCATAATAGCCAATGAATGCTTTATATGTGCCAGGCACTAAGTACTATATAAATATTTTCTCATTTAGTATTCCCCAGTGAACTTATGAGGTATTTCTCTTATTCTTGTTTTATAGATAAGAATTCGGAGACTTGAAAATGTTTTATCTCTTAAGCAGAGATGCTAGGATTTGAACCTAAGTCTGTCTGACTCCAAAACTCTCACTCCCTGGAACCCAAACTAAACAATGACAAAAAAGAATAATTATTGGCCAAAATATGATAGGGTTTCCAGGGTTAGCAAATGAAAATACAAGTTAAATTTGAATTTTACATGAACAATGAATTATTATACTTATACTAAAAAAATATTCAGGAGAGTGACTTTCAAACTTGCACTGGTATCTTGGCAGCACCTGGGCAGCCCTGAGTGCTGTGCGCATCCAGACCCAGTGGGGCAGTGACCACTCAAGAGGAACTGGAGGATACCTGGGACCATGGTTTCAAGGTGTAAATGGTGGACCGTGCCTCGAGGGACAGGGTGAGTTTGTTTGGCCAGTACTGCATCACAAGGCCAGCAGTGGTGAGATGGCTGCCAGGCAAGGGAGTGAGCAGTGGCTCCCCACCCCCATGTGTCCATCTCAGCAATTAGCTGGGGAGATAATCCTCCACAGCCACACTGCTGGGACCTCCCATGAGGGAACCCAGGAAGCAGTGGAGGCGTATTAACTGCATTTACTCTCCCCAACACGGATGCCTGGGGGGTGCACAGGCAAGAAGCAGGGATAGGACATGGCATCACATGGAAGCATCAGGAGCCCCTCCCACATGCCAGAGGCTTGCAGGTGCATGACATGCAGGGAGCTGGGCATGTTTGAGCTGGAGGGTGCCATTGAGCAGATTCCCTGCTGAACTGCACAGGGCCCACATCACAACCTCCAGGGCAGGCAGTCCCCAGTGCACATAGAGAACTGGTGCACTTGCTGGATTCCCACCCAGCTTGGACCCCACCCAGCTTACAGGTGAAGTTAGGGGAAAGCTGGCTTGAGAGTAAGAGATGGCTCAAAAGCACCATCTTCTGGTAGGACAGGGAAAGTGCACTCCACCAATCTGTAGCTCTGCGAAATTATATATAAATACTCGTAATCCTGCATTTCACAAAATAATCTTAACAAGATAAACAAATTCCCTGAAGCCAACAGAGAATCAAAAAGCACCTGTAGAACCAAAATGATATGGACAAGCCCAAAGAACAAATTAAAAAGCCAAAAGAGACACGAAATTTAGAGCAATTAATTAAAGAATTACATACAAACCTCCAAAACAACTTCAATGAGTTGGTTTCAAGACATAGTTAGGGAAAACTTCCCAACCCTTCTAAGTGACATAAATATGCAAAACAAAGATTCCCAATGAACTCCAAATAGAATAAATGAAAATAAACCCACTCCAAGACACATACTAATCAGATTGTCAAATGCTGAAGAGGAGAAAGTTCTGAAAGCAGCAAGAGAGAAGTGGTTCACCACATACAAGGGAAACAAATTAAGACTAAGCACTGACAAACAGACATATATAGATCATTACATCCTAAAGTACCAGGATATATATTCTTCTCTAGCACTCAGGGAACATTCTCCAGGGTAGCTCATACGCTGGGGCATAAAACAAGTCTTGATAAATTAAAAAACGATTGAAACTATTCAAAGCACATTCTCTGACAAAAATGGAATGCAACTAGAAATCAGCAGCCACCAAAGAACCAGATCTTTCACAAATATATGGAGGTTAAACAACATACTCCTAAATGACCAGTGGGTCAAAGAAGAAATTGCAAAAGAAATAGGTAAATATCTAGAGATGAATGAAAATGAGAAAACAATATATCAAAACCAATGGGATGCAGTGAAGGCAGTGCTCAGAGGGAAACTTACAGCTCTAAATGTATACATCAAAAAAAAAAAAAAAAAAAAAAACAAGAAAGAGCTAAAATCAAAGAGCTGGAGGCAGGGCAAGATGGCGGGGTGGTAAGGAGCAGAATTTCGTCTCTCCCCTAGAGCAGCTGGCAATTACCCAAGAACTACATGAAACAGTGTTTTCGGGGTCTCCAGTAACCAGTCACACATTGGACACAAGTCTGGAATTGGAGGAAAAGCTGAGATTGCAGCGAACATTGTAAGTTCCCCGGACCAGGGGTCTGGCGCCCCTCCCCACCCAGACCTCACAGACTGTCTTGCTGCCGGCTCCCTGAAAGGGGGGGAAAAAAAAAACAAAAAACAGCAATCTGCTGAGGGCAAGAAGGGAGGTTCAACCCAGCCTCAACTGCAGAATTAATTAACAAATTAATTCACTAACTTTGGGAGCTGGGGTGCTAAAGAAGGGCTGGGCTCCGAGAAGTGGGGGCACGTAAAAGCAGGCACCCATTCCCAGACTCCAAAAAAGCCATTTTTTTTTCCCCTACATTTTGTCCCTTCTGGCTTCTCACTGATCCCTTATCTTTTTGCATTTCAATAGCCCCCGGCAGGGGTGGAACTGAAGCGGTTGGAGAGTAATTATCAGACAATAGCCCAAAGCATATCTTTAAATGCTCTATTCTGACACTGACAAAACTTCCAGGCTGGGGAAAGACTTTTAAAAGAGACAATTTTTTTTCCCTTTTTTCTTTTTCTTGATTTCTTTTCTATTTTTTTTTTATAATCTAAAAGTAATATATGTGGTTATTTTCTATCGGAAAGCCCAGGTTGAGGGACTAGGCTGGGCTTGGGGGAGACAGAGTACCCACAGTGTCTTTGAGTTCCGTGTTCACTACTGAAGGCCTCCACCCCCGTCTTTAATTGGCAACTCAGGCTGACCAAGGAATCTACCTGGAGAGGCCCCAAAGAGGAGAGGGGAGAAGGGAATAGTGCCCCTGAGAGACAACTGGAGTTCTGAGGATTGGGAGAGTGGAGGGAGGTCCAGCTCAACTGGCAGTCCTCCTTCTGGGAATTCAGACCCCAGGGGCTGGAATTCAGATTCCTGCTTCAGTCAACCACGCCCCTGACAGGATCAGAGTCACCAGGAGAACTAAAGGCTCCATACCGCCTTACACCGGTGGGGGAGCTGCGGGCTGGCCAGTGCCACCTGCTGGACAGGAGAGGAAAAGCACCAATTCTAAAGGCCTCATAGGAGGGTCTCATTCTCAGGAAAACTCCATACCCTCCCAATGAGACCTGGGCCTCACTAGACTGGGAAAATCTGACTAGGGTCGACCATATCTGAGGAGACCCACTCACAAAAAGGTTACATAGAGGCAGAGCAAGAAACAGAAAAAACAAGAGGGGAAAAATTCTGATCAACTAAATAGAACCTAAGTTAGAGGTCTAGAATAAGTTGAACTGAATAACAGAGGCCAGAGAACAAAGCCAACCAACAAGAAAACCACTAGGTAAAAGACAGAAAACAAGCTCCAAAATAAACTAATCAAGAAAATCAGATGCCTACACAACTTAAGATAACAAACCATTCCAGGAAACACGAAAACATGGACCAGACAAAGGAACAAACTAATAGCTCAGCTGAGACACAGGAGTGGAGGCAACTAATGCTAAATAAATTTGATGAAATGAAGGAAGATATAGCAAAAGAGCTGAAGGATATAAAGAAGACACTGGCTGACCATAAAGAAGAATTCATAAACTTAAAAAAACAAATGGCAGAACTCATGGGAATGAAGGCCACAATGGAGGAGATGAAAAACACAATGGAGGGACACAACAGTAGATTTGAACAGGCAGAAGAAAGGATCAGTGAACTGGAAGACAGGTCATGAGAATTCATACACACAAAAGAACAGATGGTGAAAAAAATGGAAAAATATGAGCAGGGTCTTAGGGAGCTGAGTGACAACATGAAACGCACAAATATACGTGTTATGGGTATCCCAGAAGGAGAAGAGAGGGGAAAAGGGGCAGAAAGAGTAATAGAAGACATAGTCACTGAAAATTTCCCAACTCTTATAAAAGACAGAAAATTAGAGATTCAAGAAGTACAACGTACCCCAAATAGAATAGATCCCAATAGACCTACTCCAAGACACTTACTGGTCAGATTGTCCAATGTCAAAGACAAAGAGAGGATTCTGAAAGCAGCAAGAGAAAAGCAATCCATCACATACAAGGGAAGGTCAATAAGACTATGTACAGATTTCTCTGCAGAAACCATGGAGGCAAGAAGACAGTGGCATGATATATTTAAGATACTGAAAGAGAAAAACTGCCAACCAAGAATTCTATATCCAGCAAAACTTTCCTTCGAAAATGAGGGAGAGATTAAAACATTTTCAGACAAACAGACACTGAGAGAGTTTGTGAATAAGAGACCGGCACTACAAGAAATACTAAAGGGAGTGCTACAGGCTGTAAGGAAAAGACAGGAGAGAGAGAGTTGGAGAAGAGTGCAGAAATGAAGATTATCAGGAAAGGTAAAAGGAGAGGAAAAAATAAGACATAACATATAAATTCCAAAAAACAAAATGGTAGAAGAAAGTACTGCCCTTACAGTAATAACACTAAATGTAAATGGATTAAACTCCCCAATAAAAAGACACAGACTGGCAGAATGGATTAAAAAACAGGACCCATCTATATGCTGTCTACAAGAAACTCACTTTAGACACAAGGACAAACAGACTGAAAGTGAAAGGTTGGAAAAAGATATTTCATGCAAACAACAACCAGAAAAAAGTGGGAGTAGCTATATTAATATCAGACAAGTTAGACTTCAAAAGCAAAACAATTAAAAGAGACAAAGAAGGACACTATATATTAATAAAAGGGTCAATTCATCAAGAAAACATAACAATCATAAATATTTATGCACCAAGCCAGAATGCCCCAAAATTCATGAGGCAAACACTGCAATCACTGAAAGGAGAAATAGATACCTCTACAATAATAGTTGGAGACTTCAATACACCACTCTCATCAATGGATAGAACATCTAGACAGAGGATCACTAAAGAAACAGAGATGTTGAATTGTATGATAAATGAACTAGACTTGACAGACATTTATAGAACACTACATCCAACAACAGCAGGATACACTTTTTTCTCAAGTGCTTATGGAACATTCTCTAGGATAGACCACATGTTGGGTCACAAAGCAAGTCTCAACAAATTTAAAAATATTGATATTATACAAAACACTTTCTCAGACCACAATGGAATGAAGTTGGAAATAAATAAAAGGCAGAAGGTCATAAAATTCACAAACATATGGAGGCTAAACAACACCCTCTTAGAAAACCAGTGGGTAGAGGAAGAAATTACAAGAGAAATTAGTAAATACCTCGAGGCAAATGACAATGAAAACACAACTTATCAAAACTTATGGGATGCAGCAAAGGCAGTGATGAGAGGGAAATTTATTGCCCTAAATGCCTATATTAAAAGAGAAGAGAGAGCAAAAATTGAAGAGTTAACTGCTCACCTGGAGGAATTAGAGAAAGAACAGCAAACTAACCCCAAAGCAAGCAGAAGGGAAGAAATAACAAAGATTAGAGCAGAAATAAATGCAATTGAGAACAGGAAAGCAATAGAGAGAATCAACAAAACCAGAAGTTGGTTCTTTGAGAAAATCAATAAAATTGATGGACCACTGGCTAGGCTAACAAAAAAAAAAGAGAGAGCAGATGCAAATAAATGCAATCAGAAATGGAAAAGGAAATATAACTACCGACCCTGCAGAAATTAAGGAGATAATGAGAAGATACTATGAGCAACTATATGCTAATAAACTAGACAACTTAGATAAAATCAAAGAGCTAACTGAACAACTGAAGAGACTAGAGAATGATCAGCAAACTAACCCTAAAGTGAGTAGAAGAAAAGAAATAACAAAGATTAAAGCAGAAATAAATGAACTGGAGAACCAAAAACAATAGAGAGAATTAAAAAAAAAGTTGGTTCTTTGAGAAGATCAACAAGATTGATAGACCCTTAGCTAGACTAACAAAGTCAAAAATAGGGAAGACCCAAACAAACAGAATCAGAAATGAGAGCAGGGTAATTACTATGGATCCCCAAAAAAAGAATCATCAGAGGATACTATGAACAACAGTATGCCAACAAGCTAGACAATTTAGAGGAAATGGACAATTTCCTGGAAACATATGAACATTCTAGACTGACCAGAGAAGAAATAGACCTCAACAAACCAACCACAAGCAAAGAGATCCAATCAGTCACCCAAAAGCTTCCCACAAATAAATGCCCAGGGACAGATGGCTTTATAGGGGAATTCTACCAAACTTTCCAAAAAGAACTGACACAATCTTACTTAAACTCTTTCAAAACATTGAAGAAAAAGGAACACTACCTAACTAATTTTATGAATCTAATATCACTCTAATACCAAAACCAGATAAAGTTACCACAAAAAAAGGAACACTTTAGGCCAATCTTCCTAATGAATTTAGATGCAAAAATTCACATCAAAAATACATTGAGGTAGGCCTTCCACCTCAATGTTCAGGAAGAGTGCTTTCACCCCAGGCCTTGGGAAGGGTGGAACACATTCCCAGGTGATTAGGGAGAGCCTGGCCACCACACCACAGTTCTGAAGGGGTTGAGCATGTGCCCCAGAGATGGAAGAGAATCCAGGTGCTGCTCTGATGTTTGAGGAGGGTGGGGCCAAGAAGATGGTCTCCCCAATGTGTGGATATGTTGGAGCACTCACCCCAGCATTTGGAGAGAAACGGGCTGCCGCAAAGGCCCTTAGGAAGGGTTAGATTCCCGCTCTCTCAAGTCCAAGGATGCAATGTCAGTCTGTGAATGACTCCCAGACTTTGAAATCTAATGGAGTTTGCCCTGCTTTGGTCCTGTGAACCCTGTTTTCCTTACTGTTTCTCCTTATGGGGATGGGAATGTTTACCCTATGACTGTCCTTCCTTTGTATATTGGAAGCAGATAACTTGTTCTAAGTTTCACAGGTACAGAGCCAGAGGGGTCTTATGCCTTAGGACCAACCACCCCTGTAATTGATTTTGATGGGATCTTGTACTTAGCTATAGTTACTGAAATGATTTAAGTTTCTGTGATATTGTGATGGGATGAATATATTTTGTATATGGAAAGATCATGTTTTTCCGGGATCCAGGGGGTGGAATGCACCAATTTGTATATTTATGTCCCCCAGAAAAAGCCATGTTCTTTGATACAATCTTGTGGGGGCAGACATATTAGTGAGGATTAAGTTGGAATGTTTGGATTAGGTTGTTTCCATGGAAATGCACCCCACCCAACTGTGGGTGATAACTCTGATTAGATAATTTCCGTGGAGGTGTGGCCCCTCCCATTCATCATGGGCCTTGATTAGTTTACTGGAGCATGATATAAGCTCAGACAGAAGGAATGGGCTTGCTGCAGCCAAGAGGGACACTTTGAAGAATGCAAAGGAGCTGAGAGAGGAGCTTCAGCTTACAGAGACATTTTGGAGATAGCCTTTGAAAGTAGACTTTTGCTCCAGAGAAGCTAAGAGAAGACAAATACCCCAAGAGCAGCTGAGAGTGACATTTTGGAGAGAAGCTGAAGCCTAGAGAGGAATGTTCTGGGAGAAAGCCATTTTGAAACCAGAACTTTGGAGCAGACGCCAGCCACTTGCCTTCCCAGCTAACAGAGGTTTTCTGGACACCATTGGCCATCCTCCAGTGAAGGTACCGGATTATTGATGTGTTACCTTGGACACTTTATGGCCTTAAGACTGTAACTGTGTAACCAAATAAACCCCCTTTTATAAAAGCCAATCCATTTCTGGTGTTTTGCATTCTGGCAGCATTAGCAAACTAGAACAGATGTAAAAGACCCCTACAAAAAAATTACAAGTTTTTACTAAAAGAAATTAAACAGAATCTAAAGAGGTTGAAAGATATTCTGCGTTCATGAATAGGAAAGCTTAAACATCGTTAAGATGTCAATTCTGCACAAACTGATTTACAGATTCAATGCAATTCCAATCAGAATTCCAACAACCTACTTCACAGACTTGGAAAAATAGTTATCAAATTTACTTGGAAGGGAAAGGGGACTTGAATGGCCAAAACCATTCTAAAAAAGATGAATGAAGTGGGAGGACTTATACTTCCAGACTTGGAAGGCTACTCTAAAGCCACAGTGGTCAAAACAGCATGGTATTGGCACAAAGATAGACATATTGATCAATGTAATTGAATTGAGAGTTCAGAAACAGACTCCCAGATCTATGGTTGATGGACTTTTGGTAAGGCTGCCAAATCCACTGAACTGGGACTGAACAATCTCTTCAACAAATGGGGCTGGGAGAACTGGATATCCATATCCAAAAGAATGAAAGAGGATGCCTACCTCACACCCTATGTAAAAATTAACTCAAAGTGGATCAAAGACCTCAATATAAGAGACACCGCAATAAAAATTTTAGAAGATAATATAATGAAACATCTTCAAGACCAAGTAATAGGATGCAGCTAGACCTCACACCCAAAGCACAAGCAACAAAAGAAAAAATAGATAAATGGGACTCCTTAAATTCAAAAGCTTCTGTGCCTCAAAGACTTTGTCAAAAAGGTGAAGAGGCAACCAACTCAATGGGAGAAAATATTTGGAAACCATGTATCTGTTAAGAGACTCATATCCCGCATATATAAAGAAATCCTATAATTCAACAAGAATAGTATAAACAGCCCAATTATAAAATGGGCAAAGATATGAAAAGGCATTTTTTCCTAAGAAGAAATACAAATGGCTACAAAACACATGAAAAAAAAATGTTCTTCTTCACTAGCTATTAGGGAAATGCAAATCAAAACCACAATGACATACCATCTTACACCAATAAGAATGGCTGCCATTACACAAACAGGAAACAACAGATGCTGGAGTGGATGTGGAGAAATTGGAACTCTTATTCATTGCTGGTGGGAATGTGTAATGGTACAGCCACTCTGGAAGACAGTTTGGTGGTTTCCCAGAAAACTAGGCATCAAACAACCTATGATCTGGCAATTCCACTTCTCGGTATATACCCAGAAGATCTGAAAGAAGTGACATGAACAGATGTTTGTACACCAATGTTCATAGTGGTATTGTTCACAATTGCCAAGAGATGGAAACAGTTCAAGTGTCCTTTAACAGATGAGTGGATAAACAAAATGTGGTATTTACATACAGTGGAATACTGTGCAGCAGTAAGAAGGAACAAGGTCCTGAAACATATGGAAACATGGATGAACCATGAAGTTATAATGCTAAGTGAAATAAATTACAAACAAACGGAGAGATATTGTATGTTACCACTACTATGAACTCCCTGAATGATGTAAAATCAATGTATTATAATGTAGAATATTGGGGATCTAGATATAGATAGAAACTAGTGAAGGGGGAATAATAACCTAATATGTTCAGATATGTTAATTAGGGTGAATTTAAAGGTATGGGAATGGATAGGGTAATGATTATTTGTTAATGGGATTATAAGTATCAGAACTGCATTGAAGGTGAACAGGATTGAAAGGGGTTGTTTAAAGGCATGTATCCCACAAAGCAGCACTAAAAATATAGATAAGTGTTTGCATGATATATGTCTAAGGTATGGCACTGGTACAGAGAGTTGACAACAGAGTGGTATAGGGGAAAAATCTACCAGTGATAGTTAGGTTCATATGTCAATTGGCCAGGTGATGGTGTCCAGGTGTCTGATCAAGCAAGCACTGGCCTAACCATTACTGCAAGGACATTTGTGGCTGGTTAATAAACCAGAAGGCTGGTTTATTAAATCACCAGTCAATTGGCTGCAGCTGTGACTGATTATATCAATGAAGGGTGTGTCTTCCACAATGGGATAATTCAATCAACTGGATTTAATCCAATCAGTTAGAGACTTTTAAGGAAGAGAGGGAGAGGACCTTCACTTCTTCTTTGGATAGCCAGTGAAGCATTTCCTGAGGAGTTCATCAAACACCTTCATCAGAGTTGCCAGTTTGCTGCCTGAGGATTTCATTGAACACCTTCATTGGAGTTGCCAGTTTGCTGCCTGCCATATGGAATTTGGACTCATGCATACCCACAGTTGTGTGAGACACTTTGATAAAATCTTATATTTATGGTTATCTCTTGTTGATTCTGTTTCCCTAGAGAACCCTAACTAATACACTACCTATTGCATACTAAGGACTATAATTAATAGGAATACCTTACTAGTACCCCACAAATACTAAGGACAAATAATTAAGGGCTGAAAAGAGCTATGGGATGTTTTGGGTCATGAGAATTGTTTAAAATGGAGAGTGATGCGGATTGTACAACTAAGTGATTATGATGTGAGATATCGATTGTTTATTGTGGACAGAACATATGCTATGTGAAATTAGGAACCCCCTACTTTATAAGTCAAGCCCTCAATATTGAGGCTTGCTCTTGTGAAACTTATGATTGTAAAGGGGAGGCTAAGACCACCTATGAGTATGCCTAGGAGTCACCTCCAGAGAACCTCTTTTGTTGCTCAAATGTGGACTTCTTCTCTCTAAGCCCAACCCTGCAAATAAATTCATCACTCTTCCCTTGACATGGGACAGGAGCCCCAGGTGAGTGAGTCTCCCTGGTGACATGGGACACAGATTTCAGAAAAGAACCTGACCCTGGCATTAAGGGGTTGAGAATGCCTTTTTGACCACAAGAGGGAAAAGAAAGACAAGAAAAATTAGGTTTCAGTGACTAAGAGATTTCAAATAGAGTTGAGAGGCTGTCCTAGAGGTTACTCCTATGCAAGCTTCAGCTAGATATCCCAAATAGCCACAGTATGACAGGCCCAAGACAACAACTGTCCCCCAAACCTTAAAGAATATCCAGGTCATTATCTGAGACTCTATAAAACTTTCAATCACTAAGTTTATTCTTCAGAAACTTAAATCTTCCAGAGACCTCCTATGCCAGCTAAGTCTCAAAACTCAGAGGCAACAGCCTCTTCAAGAAAATAGGCCAGTTGCATCCCCTTTTCCCATAATGTCGACACACCTTTTCAACATGAATAAGTTAGGGTGGTAACTACCTAGACATTTTGAAGATCAGGAAAGTGATTAAACTAGAGGAAGGGATAGCAGCAGACAAGATAGAATTTAACAAAGGATTAAGAATAATGAATCTCTATATAATTTTTTTTCTTTGTTGCTAGAGAATTAGAATAGCTAGAAGGAAAAAACTGAAATGGTGGAACTGTAGCCCATAATATTCTTTGAAATTTGCTCTATAGCTACTTGTTAAATTGAAATTTGAAAGTTATCACCTTTTTGTATATATATTTCACAATAAGGAAATAACTGAAACTAAGGAGCTGTAACCCATAACATTCTTTGAAATTTGCTCTCTAACTACTTGTTAAATCATACTTTGAAAGTTATCACCTTTTTGCATATATGTTATATTTCACAATAAGGAAATAACGGAAATGGTGGAACTATAACCCATAATATTCTTTGTTTTTGCTTTCTAACTACTTGTTAAATTGCACTTGGGAAGTTATCACTTCTATGTAAATATGTTATATTACACTATACAAAAAAAAAAAAAAAAAAAAAAAGCCAGGGGAAAAAGTTCAGCTTCCAAGAACTTATCCAATTTTTTGCAATTAAAAAAATTCTAAAGAATAAACAAACAAACAAAATATTCATTGTTTATCTGAAATTCAAATTTAACTGGGCATCCTGCATTTTATCCAGCAACAGTAGAATCTGTATTTATACTAATGGTCATGGGGCTGGAATGAGCACTCATGTTCCTTCACCCCCAAATGATTCAGAAGATAGCTGGTAATTCTTAGATCTATACCAACTAGCATTCAAGTCTCAGAAGGAAGATGAGAGTCCATGATCACCACACAAAAACACCCTCTTGGGGGAAATGTAACATATTTTCAACCAAGAGAATGCCAACTGAGGGGAAGTAAATTTGGAGAGGGAAAGCTGTAGATATGAACCACTTAGAGTTCCAAAAATCCTTGAAACAGACTGAAAGGAAACAAAATAGAAGTAAGTATGTTTTGGTGGTGAGATTCTGGTTAACAAAAAAAATTCTTGTATTACTCTTCTGATCATTTTTTTTGAACCTCACGGGCATAGAATTAATCATTACTAGTTTATACATAGATCTTTCAAATTTTATTTGATACATTTATTTATTTATCTATTTATTTAGAATATAATGCAAACCCATAAAGCCATCACTCAATCCAAGAACTGTAACATTACTTATAATTATTTCCACCTGCATTTTCCTTCCATCTCCCATCTCCCTGCCTCAATAATCCCCATCCTGAGGCACCTACTATCCTGAATTTTGTATTACCATTACCTTGGTCTTCTAAAATCATACAAACATACACTATTAAGCAATATATTACTATTTTTGCTTATTTTTAAACTTTATAACAAAAGACTATGAAACCCAGGCTTAGATTAGATCTTTATGAATTGTCTACAGGAAGGAGCACCCAGTAAAATCTTTAAGCCTATCTATGATGACATGTAGAATGAAGCAAAGGAAGACCTTATAAAAATGTGTGGGTAAGCAGTTGTGAGGGAACCCACTGAAAATAAAAATTCCAAACTAAGCACACAAAATGTATGCCTTGCAGCTAGTGGTTGTGACTTACGCAAGGGACTTGGCTGTATTATAGATCAGCTGCAATCCTCAGGGATTGCTACTGTTGTCCAAAAGGAAGGTGCACAATGGTGGACATCAGCAAGAAGAGTGTTAGGAGAAATCAATAAACATTCTTCCCCCTTCATATAAAATGGAGGGAGGTGTAGCTGTCCTGCAAATACTGACTATTGTATATAGTTCCTCTTGTTACACCCAAATATATACATGTAACATAATTAGTAGGCCCATAGAAGAGTAACTTACTGGGGAGACAGCTACCAAATTAAGACAAGGTTAACAGCCTCTGAGAGAAGCTGCAGTATAGGCGATCTTTGAATGGCCTCTCATAGCATGGCCCTTGTGCCTGTCCATGGTTGCAGAAAGTAGAGCTGAATGGAACATGAACTGACTCAAAGGACAGTGTTTATGGTTTTCCAGTCTTAGAATGTTTGAGTTGGAAAGAACTTAAAGATTATTTTATTCAGTGGTTTTCAAGTATAGTTTTTAGTAGAATCCTTTCTCGAAATTAAATTTTACCTGGAAAAGTCCAGCATATAAGAAACAAAATGGAACTCTTCTGATTGAATCTGGGGTTCCACTGGTCTGACCCTTCATTATCATATAGAAACTGTGACCAAAAAAGAGGAAGTGTCTTGCACAAGGTCACACAATGAAGTACAAACCAGTCTCCTAGAAGTGCTTTGTCAGCACATCCACACACATCCCTACTCCAGGGCTCTCTAGGGTTGCATGGGTCAGGATTCACCTGGCATTAAAGTGACTTACTCTCAAGTCCTAGATCTTAGCAGGGTAGCATAGATGGATCCCCCAGGGGTTTCCCATGACTCATCTGCTAGCTGCTTCCTTCAGCTCCTTCCAGCCTCAAATACAACAATGAGAGCAGGTGGCAGATGGGTGATCCTTTGGGACTCTTGACTCTTTTACAGGATGTCTGTTTCCTTTATCTGACTCCTTAATTCTTTAACTCAGAAGACTGATCTTTGGTAAAATGGTGATGGAGGAAACATTTGTCTTGGCAATCTTATGGAGCCATGAAGTGCAGAAGTAAGGGTGACAGCTTTTGAGAATGGCAGACCTTGGTTCCAATCATGACTTTGCCAATCATAAGCTGCATTACATTGTGCAAGTTACTTAACCTCTCTGAGCTTCAGTATAGGATGGTTATTACACAGCCAGTTTCTGGAATTAGACCATTTAGGTTCAAATCTTGAATCTGTTGCTTACTAGACAAGTTATTTAATATTTTTCTGCCTCTGACTCAGTTTCTTCATCTATAAAATTGGGATAATAATAGTATCTGTCTCAGCATTGCTGTGAAAGTTAAAATGAGTTCATTTATGTGAAGCACCTATAACAGTCCCTAGCACATAATAAACACCCAATTAGCACTTGATATTTGTTCATGCAACACATGCTTAATGAGCATCTACTATGTGCCAGGCACTGTTGTATGTGTTGGGAGATACAGACATGAAAAAAAAAAAAAACCTGTCCTCTTGGAATTTACGTATTAGCAAGGGGGTAAAGAAAATAAATAAGTAAAATATAAAGAATATCATAGTAATAAGTATTACTTTTTATTATTGTCATAAGGGAAGGATTAAATGAAATGATGCATGGAAAATACAGAATGCCTCATATTTAACTTGGGAACTAAATAGTTCTGTCTCTGTTTCTTTCCTCTTGCCATTTCTCTTTTTAGCATACTTTGTCCTCTGTTGGCTCCTTATATCCTTCCCATAGCAGCCATGGCCCTCCAATCTCATATGAAGTCCCCATGTAGCACAGCTTTTTTTTCTCTTTCACCTGCCCTGTGCATTCCTTCAGGGCTCTTTCCTGTATTCATTCCTGGGTAATAACGAGTTAAGAAAGAAACCCTACTAATTTGGCTTAAGAATGTGCGGTTATCCTCTGTCTCTACCTCTGCCTATATAATGCCTTCTTGCTGGTAAAATGCCTTCACCTGGGGCCTCTGGGCTTTTCCAGTATGAAATATCCTATGTTGTCTGCTTCTCAAGAGGGCCTGTATCCATCTCTTTCCACTAGTAAAACAGCGAATTCTTGTTGAAAATGTCATTTCTGACTACATCTTGGTTTCCTGGGGACTCTAGGGTAGCTCCCCGGCTACATTCCCTTCAATGGTGAGTGACAAGCAAGGCTGAAGCCAGCTGTCACACTATTATTTATAGTCCGCAATTCTGTAGGGTTGGGCAGGTATGGTTAATGTACAGTGTGGCAGCTAATTACATCACCCATATTCCAAAAGGCATCATTACAAAAATGTCAAACAACTTGATTACCCCAAAGAACAGAATAACAATATTGCATATCATTTAGAGAACACTTTTCATAGCCTTTTGAATCAAGTGGAAAAAAGAAAGCTCAAGTCTCTTGCTGGCTTAATGATCACATCTGAAGCAAGCAAGAAGCAAAATATAGTTATGAGAAAAATACAGCTAATAGATATATATCACAAGAAGGTTCTCCAGGTAATACCATAGTATAACAAATTCCAGTGATTCAAAGAAGCTTAGAGCTTGGAGGGACCTTACGATATCATATAGTCCAGTACATTCCAAACCTGTGGTGTTGGATCTTGCTGAAGTTTCCAGTCTGATGAAATATACATGTATATGCATATATTGGTATTATGTATGTATGCATGTGTATGTGTGTATATGTTGGGGTAAGGTTGGCATCTGTTCTTTTGCAGGAAGGACAATCCATTTTTTTCTATATCCTTTCTACTTTCTGGTGTTTTATGTAGAGTCCTTTCTTTTCCAAAATGATGATGATAATAAATGACATATATATATATATATATATATATATATATATATATATATATATGATTTGTCCTGTGTGACAGGCAAAATAATGACTCCCCCAAAGATGTTCACATCTTAATCCCCAGAACCTGTGAATATATTGATTGCATGGTAAAGGGGAATTAAGATTGCTAGTCAGTTGACCTTAAAATAGGAAGATTATCTTGGATTATCTGGGTGGTTCAATGTAATCATAAGTGTCCTTAAATATATTGAAGAGGGAGGCAAAACAAAAGTCTGTATCAGAATGATGCCATGTGAGAAAGACTTGACTGGCTGTTGTTGGCTTTGAAAATGGAAGGCGGCCACAAGATAAGAAATGTGAGCAGTCTCTAGAAGATGGAAAAGGCAAGGAAATGAATTCTCCCCTAGGGCCCCCAGAAAGGAATGCAGCCCTGCCAAGACTTAGATTTTAGCCCAGTGAGAACTTTACTGGACTTCTGAAGTTCAAAACTGTAAGATAATAAACATCTGTGTTTTAAGCCATTAAGTTTGTGGTAATTTGTTACAGCTGCAAATAGAAAATGAATACACTTAACATAGCAGCATTAAAAAAATAAGGGGTAACTCCCCCTTATTTTTTCCTTAAATATTACTGATCTGAAAAGTCCACAAGTTTGGAAACTAATGATCTAGTCCAACAGTACAGAAAATACTCCCCATGAGGTCATATTGCCTCTCCTTGAATGCTTCCAGTAACAGAGGGAGCTCACTACTCACAAGTAGCTCTTTCCTTGTGGGGCAGCTCTAATGGCTAAGGCCTTCCTTACATTGAACTTAGCTATACTCACTGGGCCCCTTGACTGCTACATGATACCTTTTCTTCCAATTTTACATGGCCTCAACTCAGTGTTAGAGGAAGCTCAAAACAAAATTGTTATAATCAGAAGATACATAATGACTATTAGCTATTTAAGTTTGCACCTTTAGTCTTTTTATGCTGCCACCTTCCTCTCAGCATGAAAATCTGCTAAAACATTCCACATCCACATAAATTCCTGCCACCTCCACAAGCTCTTGTTCTAACTACTTCCTCATCACCACTAACCTTTGTAAAACATTTGTCTGCATTCCTTTATATTGACTTTCTGACTCTCCGTTTAGTCCTCACCCTCTTCAACTCCTATCGCTCTACTGAAACTGCTGTCTAAAGTTTGATGATTACCCCCTTACTGCCAAATCAAACTCTATTCAAACATCATTCTAATTAACTTCTGAGCAGCACTTGATATTGCTGGCCAAATCATCTTTCTTGAAACCCTCCTCTTTCCAGAGCACTGGATTCTGCCAGCTCTACCTCCCTCACTGCCCCTGTTCAGTTTCCTCTTGGTCCACCCCACCTCAGTGAAGATGTTCCCATAGATCTTGTCATTGGACCTTTTTTCTTCTTACTTGAAATGATGTTATTTTCCCTCTCTAATTCACAACAAAAATTTATGAAGCTCCTGCTATGTATCAGGCAGGGGATCTTATTTCACTATCTATGTGGCTGACTTCCAAGTAGATATCTCTATCTTCTGACAATCTTCTGAGTTCCAGATTCACATTCCAACTGCTCATAAGACATCCTCACTTTGTGGCACCACAAACTGGACATATTATTATTTCTCCACCCACCACCCTCCACCCACAGATTTGTTCTTCTTACCCGTGTTGTTAACATAAATTCTCCAAGCTAGAGTCTTAAGTCATCTTTGTCTTCTCTTTGTCCCTCCCCCCCCCATACCATGCTTTGGTGATGCTTCATCAATTCTGCCTCTACAGCATGTGTGCATCTATCTCCTGTTCATCTTCCATTCAAGTTCTCAGTCCCTCTCTCTTAAGACTGAAAGTAGTCTCTAATCTTCTCTCCTACTTCCTGTATCTTTTCTCAATCTATCTTTGGTGTTTCTGTAAGATTACTCTTCCTCTTTTATGTTCCAAATGTTCAATCAAAATATGCCCATCCCACCTTCCATTTCTGTAAGAAACTGCCCTGTGTGTCAGATAATATTTGTTAATGGACTAGTAGATGAATCTTTGCTAGTGGCTTTGCTCAGAGTTTCTCAACCTTGGCACCCTTGACATTTTGGGCTAGATAATTCTTTGCTGTAGGAGGCTGTCCTGTGATTTTAGGATATTTAGCAGTACTTCTGAGGCCTCTATGCACTATATGCCAGTAGCGCCTCCTCAGATGTGAGAATAAATGTCTCCAGACATCACCAAATGTCCCCTGGAGGGACAAAATTGTTTGCCACACCCTGTTGAGAATCTTAGTGTTAGCTCATGAATTACTCCTTGCAGAAAACAGTTCTTACTTAACCCAATGAAAATGCATACATACCTAGAAGGTCTCAAAGGAGTTATTTTAGTGATGGACATTTAGGAAGGGTGGATATTTAAGACCTCTTAAAAACCCTTTAATTGACTATATGGGTTTAACCTGGGGATGTAGAAGAGTGGAATTGAATAGAGAATTGAAGTGGTGGAGTGGGTGTGGGATAGTATCTAGCTCATGCCTTCCCTGGCATCATGTAAATCAGACCTCCCATGCCTCATATACCCAAACACCCTTCGGTCTTGGGTTCCAGTAACCACTGCAGGCATTTGCAGATTCCAGAGTCAGAACAAGGTAACAGCCCCATTTTCTAGCTGATGATTCCATGGTTTAATTACCATGTTTGGGTTAATTCCCTTGAACATTTTGTTCTTCTCTCAGGAGTACACTGCCTTCCAAAAGTCTAACTAGTTATTTTTGCAATTACATGGTATGTATCTAAATGTTGGCAAAGAAAACATTCATTTATCAACATTTGATCCTACTTGAACATAACTGCTTGCAAATGCAGGCATTAACATATGAACACATGTATTTTGAAAAATTCCCCTTGCAACTGTAAGTGCAAACCACCCTTCCAGAGCAGTGTCAGAAATGTCAGGAAAGGTGCTGGAATAGGTCAGGGGAAGAGCATGCCTTCTAGTCCCTTTTGGGCTCAGATCAGGGTTTTGAATTTTTTGTTTATTCATTAATTAATTTGCTCATTCATCAAATAAATTTTAAATTCCTACTGTGTGACAAACATTGTCTAGGTGCTGGGCTACAACAGTGAGCAATATAGACAGGATTCCTGCACTCATGGCACTTACGTCTAGGGTTGGCAACAGACATTAATAAAATAATCATAACAATGTGTGATTGTCATGTACTAAGTACTACAAAGGGAATGTATAGGGTGCTATGAGACTACTTGTCCTCACATGTGACATTTCAGCCGAGACATGAGAATAGAAGAGCATCCCATGCAGAGAGAATAATAGGTGCCAAGGCTCTGAGGCAGGACAGTATTTGTTGCATTTGGCAGCTGAAAGAAGACTAGCTTGGCTGGAGTGTGGTGAGTGATGAGGAGGATGGTGCAAGATCAGTCTGGTAGGGAGATGAAACCTACTCATGGAGGACCTTGTAGGGTGCTCGTAAGGAATCTGAATTTTTTCTAAGGGCCATGGGGGGAAATCTTTGAAGGATTTTGATCATGGGTATACCATGATCTGATTTAGTTTTTTAAAAAGATTTATTTGGCTGCTCTATGGAGAGTAGATTTGAAGGGGTACAAGTAAAAGCAAGGAAACCAATTGAGATGCTATTGCTGTAGTCTATGTGAGAGATGATGGTAGTTAGGAATTGAGTTGTGGCAATGGAGGTGGAGCAAAGTGGAGAAATTCAGAGTTTATTTTTGAGGTCAAAATCTCATTTCAATATCTATAACAATTAGGATAACAGTACTGTGATGGTTAGGTTTATGTGTCACCTTGGCCAGGTGATGGTGTCCAGATATCTGGTTAAGCAAGCACTGTCCTAACCATTACTGCAAGGACATTTGTGGCTGGTTAATAACTCAGAATGCTGGTTTATTAAATCATCAGTCAATTGACTGCAGCTGTGACTGATTACATCAGCATAGGGCGTGTCTTCACAATGAGAGAATTCAGTCAGCTGGATTTAATCCAATCAGTTGAAGACTTTTAAGGGAAAGAGAGAGAGGACCTTCACTTCTTCTTTGGCTAGCCAGCAAAGCGTTTCCTGAGGAGTTCACTGAACACATTCATCGGAGTTGCCAGTTTGCTGCCTGAGGATTTCATTGAACACCTTCATTGGAGTTGCCAGTTTGCTGCCTGCCTTATGGAATTTGGTCTTGGGCATACCCACAGTTGTGTGAGACACTTTAGTAAAATCTTACGTTTATTGGTATCTCTTGTTGATTCTGTTTCCCTAGAGAACCCTAATGAATATGGCTTGGTACCAGGAGTGGTTCTTGAGAAACAGAAACTTAAAATGGGCTTTCACAATTGGTTTTCTACTCTGATTAGATTCAAAGGCACTAATGGTTCCATTTCCCATAATCAAGATAGCACTGGCGGTCCATGGTGTGAATTGGCAATGGAGATATGCAAAATATCACCATTTGATTTCCCTAATCATACTCTTGTATGAAACAAGGCTCTGGGTGACAGTGTTTTTGAGACCTTACCAGAGTTTTGCAGAGTTAAGAGGTATAATGATGATAGCTGGTTTCTCTCAGATACACTGGATAAAGTTACAACAGAAAGGGATGGGATAAAGGCTTCAAATTTGAAACTGAAGTGCCATATGACAGATGTAAAGGTTTCTATGTGTGCCGTAAAAGAAAATCTTATTTCCTGTGGCCACACACTTGAGATTGCTGAAAACCAGACCCAGAGTCTCATTGTGCAAGTAGCAGATTTACAACGTAAACTAAAATCTCCACCTCGCAGGGTGTCTGCTGTTAAAGTAAAGGCATTGACTGGAAAAGATTGATAATAATGGCAGTAAGGATATTGGAACCCTGGATTCTGCTGAGTCTTTGTTAGATATACCTGTAGTGGTCTGCCCTGAGTAAACAGCCCCCCCCCACCTCCAGACTGCCCTGAGGAGACAGCTACCCAACCTCCAGCTTGCTTTGAGGAAACAGCTTCCCAACCTCCAGTCTGCTCTGAGGCGCCTGCCATGCAACCTCCACCTAAGAGATTAACCCTTCAGTGCCTCCTAAACCTGTAATCACCTCCCCTGAGGAAACAGCCCTCACTCCTCTGTCTGGAGAGATGAATCTTGTATCACAAGATGAAAATGCAACAGAATGTCTTCAGGTAAATGGCTTGAAGGATACTTCTAATTCTTTTCATGACCCACCCCCCCACCACTCTTTCTTTCAATACCTATATGTAGACTAAAGTCCCAACAGGCCCCAAAGAGTGAGGCACAAAGTGTGACCCATGAGGAATTACACTATACTCCAAAAGAACTGCATGAGTTTTCCAATTTATGTAGATAGAAATCAGAGGAATATGTCTGGAAATGGATTTTAAGGGTGTGGGAAAATGGTGGAAGGAATGTAAAGTTGGATCAGGCTGAATTTATTGGTATGGGCCTACTAAGCAGAGATTCTGCATTCAATGTTGTAGCTTGAGGGCTTAGAAAGGGCATTAACAGTTTGGGTGATTGGCTGAAACATGGATCAAAAAGTGGCCAGCACTACCGGAGGTTGAAATGCCAGAACTGCCCCTGTATAATGTAGAGGAGGGGATTCAAAGGCTTAGAGAGATTGATATGTTAGAGTGGATTTATCATGGAAGACCTGCTCACAAACCCCTGGAATGTCCAGAGGACACACCTTTACCAGGACTGTGAGGACTACATTTGTGAGACTAGCTCCTTCATGCCTGAAGAGCTCTGTAGTTGCCCTTCACAGCAGGTCAGATAGTACTGTGGGAACTGCTGTCACTGAGCTGGGATCCCTAAACACAATGGGAATAATTGGATCCTGAGTCAGCAGAAGCCATGAGGCAGCAGTTAATCGCCAAAGAAAAGGTGGGTGTGGCTAACATAATGGAAAAGAGGCTCAAAGCAGCAGCCAAGAATAATCTGACTTGCAGAGACTTATGGTGTTGGCTAGTAGATCATGGATAACCTAGAAGTAAAATAGATGGGCAGTCTACTAAATTCTTGTTTGATCTGTATAAGCAGAATTCTAGGTCAAGCGAACAAAAGTCTACCTTGAATTACAAAAACAGAGAGACATGGCCCCTTAATCAATTCCCAGACTTGAGATAGTTTACAGACCCAGAGCCCCTTCAATGAGGGGAAGGCTGGGTACCCTTGGGGAAAGACCCTGTTACACTTCCAAAAATTAATACTGTTACTCTTCCTCCCAGACTTCTCCAGGGGGACCTATGGCCTTTTACCAGGGTAACTGTGCATTGGGGAAAAGGAAATGCTCAGATATTTCATGGATTATTAGACACTGGTTCAGAAGTGACATTAATTCCAGGAGACCCAAAACATCACTCTGGTCCACCAGAGTTGGGGCTTATGGAGGTCAGGTGATTGATGGAGTTTTAGCTCAGGTCTGTCTCACAGTGGGTCCAGTGTGTCCCCAGACCCATTCTGTGGTTATTTCCCCAATTCTGGAATGCATAATTGGAATAGACATACGCAGCAACTGGCAGAATCCTCACATTGGTTCCCTGACTCATGGAGTGAGGGCTATTATGGCGGGAAAGGCCAAGTGGAAGCTGCTAGAACTGCCAATGCCTAGCAAAATAGTAAACCAGAAGCAATACTGGGTTCCTGGTGGGATTGGAGAGATTAATGCTACTCTTAAGGATTTGAAGGATGCAGAAGTGGTGATTCCCAGCCCACAGTTATGGCATCTTGGGGAGTTCCTTATAATCAGTTGACTGAGGAAGAGAAAACTCAGGCCTGGTTTACAGATGGTTCTGCATGATATGCAGGCACCACCCAAAAGTGGGACAGCTTCAGTACTGCAGCCCCTTACCAGGATGTCCCTGAAGGACAGTAGTGAGGGTAAATCCTCCCAGTGGCCAGAACTTTGAGCAGTGCACCTGGTTGTTCATTTGCCTTGGAAGGAGAACTGACCAGAGGTGTGTTTGTATACTGATTCATGGGCTATTGCTAATGGTTTAGCTGGATTATCAGGGACTTGGAAGGGGCCTAATTGGAAAATTGGTGTCAAAGAAGTCTGGGGAAGAGGTATGTGGATAGACATTTCTGAGTGGGCAAAAAACATGAAGATATTTGTGTCCCATGTGAATGCTCACCAGAGGGTGACTTCAGCAGAAGATTTTAATAACCAAGTGGATAAAATGACCCATTTGGTGGGTAGCAATCAGCCTCTTTCCCAAGCCACTCTTGTCATTACCCAATGGGCTCATGAACAAAGTGGTCATGGTGGTAGGGATGGAGCTTATGCATGGGCTCAGCAACATGGACTTCTACTCACCAAGGCCAACATGGCCATAGCCACTGCTGAGCACCCAATCTGCCAATGGCAGACACCCACATTCAGTCCCCAATATGGCACCATAACCTGAGGTGATCAGACTGCTACCTGGTGGCAGGTTGATTATATTGGACCACTTCCATCATCGAAGGGGCAGCGATGCATTCTCACTGGAATAGACACGTACTCTGGGGTTGCCTTCCCTGCATGAAATGCTTCTGCCAAATCTACCATCCATGGACTTACAGAATGCCATATCCACCATCATGGTATGCCACACAGCATTGCTTCTGACCAAGGAACCCACTTCACAGCAAATGAAGGGAGGGAATGAGCACATGTTCATGGAATTCTCTGGTTTTACCATGTTCCCCATCATCAAGAGGCAGCTGGGTTGATAGAACAGTGGAATGGCCTATTGAAGACTCAATTACAATGCCAATTAGGTGGCAATACCTTGCAGGGCTGAGGCAGTGTTCTCCAGGAGGCTATGTATGCTCTGAATCAGTGTCCACTCTATGCTTCTATTTCTCCCATAACCAAGATTCACGGATCCAGAAATCCATGGAACCATTATCACTCTTAGTTATCTACTTGGAAAATTATTGCTTCCTGTCCCTGAAACCTCACACTCTGTTGGTCTATGTGATGGTTGGGTTCATGTGTCAACTTGGCTAGGTGGCCTAGCTGTCTGGTCAAGCGGGCACTGGCCTGACGATTCCTGTGAGGCTATTTGAGGCTGGTTGGTTTGTCGGATCATCAGTCAATTGACTGCAGCTGACTGATGATTCATCAAGGGGCGTGCTTCCACAGTGAGAGAATGCAATTGGCTGGATTTGGTCCGGGTGATCAGTTGGAGGCTTATAAGCCGGACAGTTAGAGAACCTTCACTTCTTCTTCAGCTGCTCAGTGAAGCTTTTCCTGGGGAGCTCGTCGAAGTTGCCAGTTCGTTTCCTGAGGAGTTCGTCAAAGTTGTCGGTTCGTTTCCTGAGTTCTTCAAAGTTGCCGGTTCGTTTCCTGAGGAGTTCGTCAAAGTTGTCGGTTCGTTTCCCGAGGAGTTCGTCGGACGTCTTCCTTGGAGTTGACAGCTTGTTGACGGCTCTGCAGAATTTGGACTCGTGCGCTCCCGCAGTTGCGTGAGTCACTTTTACAATTTGATAATAAGAGACATCTCTCATTGATTCTGTTTCCAAGGAGAACCCTAACTAATACAACTTGGTACCGGAAGTGGTTCTTGAGAAACGGAATCTTAAAATGGGCTTTTACAACTTGTTTTCTACTCTGATTAGATTCAGAGGCACTAATGACTCTATTTCCAATAATCAAGAGGGTACTAAGAGTCCATGGCAGGAGTTGGCAAAGGAAATACGCAAAATAGCACCATTTGATTCTCCTAATTGTGCTCTAGTACGAAGCGAGGCTCTGGGTGACAGCGTTTTCGACACTTTCACAGAGTTTTGCAGTATTAAGAAGTATAATGATGTTGGCTGGCTGCTCTTAGATACTTTGGATACAGTTGTAAGAGAAAGGGATGAGCTAAAGGCTTCAAATTCAAAACTTGAATGCCGTATGACAGATGTAAAGAGTTCCATCTGTGCCCTGAAAGAAAATCTTATTTCCTGTGCCCACAGACTGGAGGTTTCTGAAAATCAGACGCAGTCTCTTATTGTGCGAGTAGCACATTTACAGCGTAAACTAAAATCTCAACCTCTCAGGGTGTCTGCTGTTAAAGTAAAGGCATTGATTGGAAAAGAATGGGACCCAGAAACTTGGGATGGAGACATATGGATTGATAATAATGACAGTGAGGACATTGGAACCCTGGATTCTGCTGGGTCATTGTTAGATTTACCTATAGAGGGCTGTCCTGGGGAAACAGCTTCTCTGCCTCCAGTCTGCCCTAAGGAGCCTGCCACGCAACTCCCACCGAAGGAGATTGACCCTTCAATGCCTGCTAATCTTGTAATCACCTCCCCTGAGGAAGCAGCCCTCACTCTTTCGTCTGGAGAGACTAATCCTGTTTTAAGAGATGAAAATGCAACAGAGTGCCCTGAGGTGAATGGCTTGAGAGATAATTCTAACTCTTTTCATGACCCACCCCCACCACCAGTTTTTGCTTCAAGACCTATAACTAGGCTCAAGTCCCAACAAGCCCCAAAGGGTGAGGTACAAAGTGTGACCCATGAGGAAGTACGCTATACTCCAAAAGAACTGTATGAGTTTTCCAACTTATACAGACAGAAACCAGGGGAATATGTGTGGGAATGGATATTGAGAGTGTGGGATAATGGTGGAAGGAATATAAGGTTGGATCAGGCTGAATTTACTGATATGGGCCCACTAAGCAGAGATTCTGCATTCAATGTTGTAGCTCGAGGGGTTAGAAAGGGTGTTAACAGTTTGTTTGGGTGGCTGGCTGAAACATGGATCAAAAGGTGGCCGGCATTACCAGAAGTTGAAATGCCAGAACTGCCCTGGTATAATGTGGAGGAGGGGATTCAAAGGCTTAGAGAGATTGGAATGTTAGAGTGGATTTATCATGGAAAACCTGCTCACACAGTCCTGGAATGTCCAGAGGACACACCTTTTACCAGGACTGTAAGGAATAAATTTGTGAAACTAGCTCCATCATCCCTGAAGAGCTCTGTAGTCGCCCTTCTCTGTAGGTCAGATATTACTGTAGGAACTGCTGTCACTGAGCTGGAATCCTTAAACACAATGGGGATAATCGGGTCCCGAGTCAGCAGAAGCCAAGTGGCTGCAGTTAATCGCCACAGACAAGGTGGACAGGGCTACCATAATGTAAAACAGGCTCAAAGTAGCAATCAAAATAATATGACTCGCAGAGACTTATGGCGTTGGCTAGTGGATCATGGAGTACCAAGTAGTAAAATAGATGGGCAATCGACTAAATTCTTGTTTGAACTATATAAGCAGAAGAATTCTAGGCCACGTGAACAAAAATCTCCCTTGAATTACAAAAACAGAGAGTCACGGCCCCTTAATCAATTCCCAGACTTGAGACAGTTTACAGATCCAGAGCCTCTTGAATGAAGGGAAGGCCGGGTACCCTTGGAGAAGGACCCTGTCACACTGCCAAAAATTTACACTGTTAATCTTCCTCCCAGCCTTCCCCAGGGGGACCTACGGCCTTTTACCAGGGTGACTGTGCATTGGGGAAAAGGAAATGATCAGATATTTCGTGGATTATTAGACACTGGGTCAGAAGTGACATTAATTCCCGGAGACCCAAAACGTCACTCTGGTCCACCAGTCAGAGATGGGGCTTATGGAGGTCAGATGATTGATGGAGTTTTAGCCCAGGTCCGTCTCACAGTGGGTCCAGTGGGTCCCCGGACCCATTCTGTGGTTATTTCCCAGTGCCGGAATGCATAATTGGAATAGACATACTCAGCAACTGGCAGAATCCTCACATTGGTTCCCTGACTCCTGGAGTGAGGGCTATTATGGTGGGAAAGGCCAAGTGGAAGCCACTAGAGCTGCCTCTGCCTAGCAAAGTAGTGAACCAGAAGCAATACCGGATTCCTGGAGGGATTGCAGAGATTAATGCCACTCTTAAGGACTTGAAGGATGCAGGGGTGGTGATTCCCACCACATCCCCATTCAACTCTCCTATTTGGCCTGTGCAGAAAACAGATGGGTCTTGGAGGATGACTGTGGATTATCGTAAGCTTAACCAGGTGGTGACTCCAATTGCAGCTGCTGTCCCAGATGTGGTATCATTGCTTGAGCAAATCAACACATCCCCTGGTACCTGGTATGCAGCTATTGATCTGGCAAATGCTTTTTTCTCAATTGCTGTCAGCAAGGACCACCAGAAACAGTTTGCATTTAGCTGGCAAGGCCAGCAGTTTACATTCACCGTGCTACCTCAGGGTTATATCAACTCTCCAGCCCTATGTCATAATATTGTCCGCAGGGATCTTGATCATTTCTCCCTCCCACAAGACATCACACTGGTCCATTATATTGATGATATCATGTTGATTGGACCTAGTGAGCAAGAAGTAGCAACTACTCTAGATTTGTTGGTAAGGTATTTGCGTGGCAGAGGATGGGAGATAAATCCAACAAAAATACAGGGGCCTTCCACCTCAGTAAAATTTCTAGGTGTCCAGTGGTGTGGGGCCTGTCGAGATATTCCTTCTAAGGTGAAGGATAAGCTGCTGCATCTGGCCCCTCCTACAACCAAAAAAGAGGCACAACGCTTAGTTGGCCTCTTTGGGTTTTGGAGACAACATATTCCTCATCTAGGTGTGCTACTCCGGCCCATTTACCGAGTGACTAGAAAAGCTTCTAGTTTTGAGTGGGGACTGGAGCAAGATGAGGCTCTGCAACAGGTCCAGGCTGCTGTGCAAGCTGCTCTGCCACTTGGACCATATGATCCAGCTGATCCAATGGTGCTGGAAGTGTCAGTGGCAAATAGAGATGCTGTTTGGAGCCTTTGGCAGGCTCCTATAGGAGAATCACAACGCAGGCCCTTAGGATTTTGGAGTAAAGCTTTACCATCCTCTGCAGACAACTACTCTCCATTTGAGAAACAACTGTTGGCCTGCTACTGGGCCTTAGTAGAGACAGAACGCTTAACCATGGGCCACCAAGTTACCATGAGACCTGAGTTACCTATCATGAGCTGGGTGTTATCTGACCCACCAAGCCATAAAGTTGGGCGTGCACAGCAGCACTCCATCATAAAATGGAAATGGTATATACGAGATAGAGCTCGAGCAGGTCCTGAAGGTACAAGTAAGTTACATGAGGAAGTGGCCCAAATGCCCATGGCCCCCACTCCTTCCACCTTACCTTTTCTTGCCCAGCCCACAGCTATGGCATCTTGGGGAGTTCCTTACAGTCAGTTGACTGAGGAAGAGAAGACTCGGGCCTGGTTTACAGATGGTTCTGCACGATATGCAGGTACCACCCGAAAGTGGACAGCTGCAGCACTGCAGCCCCTTTCTGGGATATCCCTGAAGGACAGTGGTGAGGGGAAATCCTCCCAGTGGGCAGAACTTCGAGCAGTGCACCTGGTTGTTCACTTTGCTTGGAAAGAGAACTGGCCAGAGGTGCGTCTGTATACTGATTCCTGGGCTGTTGCTAATGGTTTGGCTGGATGGTCAGGGACTTGGAAGGAACATGATTGGAAGATTGGTGACAAAGAAGTCTGGGGAAGGGGTATGTGGATAGACCTTTCTGAGTGGGCAAACAACATGAAGATATTTGTGTCCCATGTGAATGCTCACCAGAGGGTGACTTCAGCAGAAGAAGGTTTTAATAACCAAGTGGATAAAATGACCCGTTTGGTGGATACCAATCAGCCTCTTTCCCCAGCAACTCCTGTCATTGCCCAATGGGCTCATGAACAAAGTGGTCATGGTGGTAGGGATGGAGGTTATGCATGGGCTCAGCAACATGGACTTCCACTCACCAAGGCTGACCTGGCCACAGCCACTGCTGAGTGTCCAATTTGCCAGCAGCAGAGACCCACACTCAGTCCCCGATATGGCACCATTCCTCGGGGTGATCAGCCTGCTACCTGGTGGCAGGTTGATTACATCGGACCACTTCCATCATGGAAAGGGCAGCGATTTGTTCTTACTGGAATAGACACATACTCCGGATATGGGTTTGCCTTCCCTGCACGACATGCTTCTGCCAAAACTACAATACGTGGACTTACAGAATGCCTCATCCACCGTCATGGTATTCCACACAGCATTGCTTCGGACCAAGGAACCCACTTCAGAGCAAATGAAGTGAGGGGATGGGCACATGCTCATGGAATTCTGTGGTCTTACCATGTTCCCCATCATCCAGAAGCAGCTGGGTTGATAGAACGGTGGAATGGCCTATTGAAGACTCAATTACGGCGCCAACTAGGTGGCAATACCTTGCAGGGCTGGGGCAGTGTTCTCCAGGAGGCTGTGTATGCTCTGAATCAGCGTCCACTCTATGGTGCTGTTTCTCCCATAGCCAGGATTCATGGGTCCAGGAATCAAGGGGTGGAAACAGGAGTAGCACCACTCACTATCACTCCTAGTGATCCACTAGGGAAATTTTTGCTTCCTGTCCCTGCAAGTTTAAGCTCTGCTGGTCTACAGGTCTTGGTTCCAAAAGGAGGAGTGCTTCCACCAGGAAACACAACAATAATCCCATTGAACTGGAAGTTAAGGCTGCCACCTGGCCACTTTGGGCTTCTTATGCCTCTGAATCAACAGGCAAGTAAGGGGATTACTGTACTGGCTGGGGTGATTGATCCTGACTATCAAGGGGAAATAGCACTGCAACTACACAATGGAAGTAAAGAAGAGTTTTCCTGGCATACAGGAGATCCCCTGGGGCGTCTCTTAGTACTACCATGCCCCGTGATTCAAGTCAATGGAAAACTGCAACAACCCAATCCAGGCAGGACTACCAATGGCCAAGAAACTTCAGGAATGAAGGTTTGGGTCACCCCACCAGGCAAAGAACCACGGCCAGCTGAAGTGCTTGCTGAGGGTAAAGGGAACATGGAATGGGTAGTGGAAGAAGGTCGTGATAAATATGAACTACGGCCACGTGACCAGTTACAGAAACGAGGACTATGATGATATGAATATTTCCTCCTCGTTTTGTGATGATTATGTTTGTATTTGTCCGTGAAGAAAATATTTTTGCTTTCTTCTCTGTCTTATCCCCTTATCATATGGCATAAGCTGTAACGTTCATTTTGAAGATATATTTTTAGGTGATGTGTACGACTGCCAAGTTGACAAGGGGTGGACTGTGATGGTTGGGTTCATGTGTCAACTTGGCTAGGTGGCCTAGCTGTCTGGTCAAGCGGGCACTGGCCTGACGATTCCTGTGAGGCTATTTGAGGCTGGTTGGTTTGTCGGATCATCAGTCAATTGACTGCAGCTGACTGATGATTCATCAAGGGGCGTGCTTCCACAGTGAGAGAATGCAATTGGCTGGATTTGGTCCGGGTGATCAGTTGGAGGCTTATAAGCCGGACAGTTAGAGAACCTTCACTTCTTCTTCAGCTGCTCAGTGAAGCTTTTCCTGGGGAGCTCGTCGAAGTTGCCAGTTCGTTTCCTGAGGAGTTCGTCAAAGTTGTCGGTTCGTTTCCTGAGTTCTTCAAAGTTGCCGGTTCGTTTCCTGAGGAGTTCGTCAAAGTTGTCGGTTCGTTTCCCGAGGAGTTCGTCGGACGTCTTCCTTGGAGTTGACAGCTTGTTGACGGCTCTGCAGAATTTGGACTCGTGCGCTCCCGCAGTTGCGTGAGTCACTTTTACAATTTGATAATAAGAGACATCTCTCATTGATTCTGTTTCCAAGGAGAACCCTAACTAATACAGTCTACAAGTCTTAATTCCAAAAGGAGGAGTGCTTCCACAAGGAGACACAAGAATAATTCCATTGAACTGGAAGTTAAGACTGCCACCTGGCCACTTTGGGCTTCTCATGCCTCTGAGTCAACAGACAAAGGAAATTACTGTGATGGCTGGGTTGATTGATCCTGACTATCAAGGGGAAATAGAACTGAAACTACACAATGCAGGTAAAGAAAAGTTTTCCTGGAATACAGGAGATCTCTTAGGGCATCTTTTAGTACTACCACGCCCTGTGATTAAAGTCAATGGAAAGCTGCAACCCAATCCAGGCAAGACTACCAATGGCCAAGAAACTTCAGGGATAAAGGTTTGGGTCACCCCACCAGGCAAAGAACCAGGGCCAGTTGAAGTGCTTGCTGAGGGTAAAGGGAACATGGAATGGGTATTGGAAGAAGGTAGTGATGAATATGAACTATGACCACATGACCAGTTACAGTAATGAGGACTATGATGGCATGGATATTTCCTCCTTGTTTTGTTATGAGTATGTTTGTATTTGTACGTAATGCAAATATCTATGTTTTCTTCTCTATCTTATCCCCATATCTTATGACATAAGCTGTATTGTTCATTTTGCAGTATTTAAGTTAAAGGAAATCAAGTTTAAGAGTCAGTATAACCCAAGGACTTGAACTCTATTCTGGAGAGATTTAGTGTGTTTCTGGTTGTATGCATGACAGTTGAGCATTGTTATGTGAAATATATATCTGTTATTGTGCTCTACTTAGAGATAAAGTATGGTTTAAGGTGATGTGTATAACTGCCAAGTTGACAAGGGGTGGACTGTGACGCTTAGGTTCATGTGTCAACTTGGCCAGGTGATGGCGTCTAAGTGTCTGGTCAAGCAAGCACTGGCCTATCCATTACTGCAAGGACATTTGTGGCTGGTTAATAAGCCAGAAGGTTGATTTATTAAATTATCAATTGACTGCACCTATAAATGATTACATCAACGAAGTGTGTTACTTCTGCATTGAGAGAATTCAATCAGCTGGATTTAATCCAATCAGTTGAAGACTCTTAAGGAAGAGAGAGAGAGGACCTTCACTTCTTCTTTGGCTAGTCAGTGAAGCATTTCCTGAGGAGTTCATTGAACACCTTAATCAGAGTTGCCAGTTCATTGCCTGAGGACTTCATCAAATACCTTCACTGGAGTTGCCAGTTTGCTCCTGCCTTACAGAATTTGGACATGTGCATCCCCACAGTTACATGAGATACTTTTATAAAATCTTATATTTACAGATATCTCTTATTGATTCTGTTTCCCTAGAGAACCCTAACTAATAAAAGTTCCAACCCCATAGCATTGTTGTGTGGATTAAATATGTGTAAAGTGTTTATGATTCATATAGTATGTGCTCAACTGATAAATGGCATCTGTTATTAAAAAAATATTTCTCAGTGTTTTTGTACTGAGATGAGTTTTTATATGGATTAGACCCTAATTTGCTGTGTGGCCTTGAGACAGTCACCTGACCTCACTGGGCTTCAGGTCTGTCATTTGTAAGTCTGCAATTAATGCCTTCCCTGCCCACCTCACATGGATGTGCTTGGAATAAACAGAAATAATAGCTCAAACCATCCTTTGAAAAATTACAAAAGCCCCTATCTGAGTGTCAGTGAATAAGTAGTATTGGTTTTTGGCTTCCAGTAACCATCACCTCTATAATAATTCAAAAGGATCCTCATTCTTCCCAGTTTCAGGCCCTGTCATTCACTCGCTTATTTCCATCAAACATCTAAAGTAATCAGGGGACTGTCTTGCCTTTGTAACTCATTTTACATTGGACTTATCAGGACTCTTAATTGAAAAACTGATTGATCCAATGCTCCAATCACAGTTAATGAAAATTTCTAAAGCTGAGCAAAAAAGTGATGAACTCTTATGATGCCTTTGAATCAGCTCTAAGATTTGTCATGGACTGACATGAGCTTCCATATCACATTTGCAAACCATCTTCTTAAATAATTTTACATCCCATGCTGGGGGTGGTTGTGGTTGTGGTGGTGGTGGAATGTGAGCCAGCCCCCAAACAAAAAATGACTTTTAAAAGCTAATTAATGCTTTTCTGTCATATTAGCTTCTGTATGATTGAAATATTTTTAAACATATAAAAATCATAAAATTTTTAGATCCATTGTCAGTCAGGAAGATACACTTTTATTTCCCAATCTGTTTTATTTCCTTAGCAATAGACTCTTAATGTTAAGTGTGATGGCCTAAGTCACCCTGTCAACACTCCTAAACAGTGCAAGAATCCCCTCTATAGCTTGATCTGCAGGTGGGAATTCCATCTCCTTTTGAACATTATCTATGATGGTGAACTTTCCACTTATAAAAGCAGTGTGTTCTGGTGGGCAGGGCAAGATGGTAGAGTCGTGAGGTGTGGGTTTTAGTTACTCCTCTGAGGTAGCTGGTAGATAGCCAGAAATTGTGTGGAACAGCCACCTCAGGGAAATCTGTGATCAGTCACATAAACACAACAGACTGGAACAGGTGGAGCAGCTGAGACCTCAGTGAAACTTGTAAGTTTCCCCAGCCAGAGGGCTGATGCCCCTCCCTACAAGGCATAGCAGACTGTCTTGTAGCTGCTTTCCTGAGGGAGGAGGAAGCAGTCTGTCCTGGGAACCAGAAGGGAGGCTCAACACTGCCCCAGTTGAAGAATTTATTAACAAACTCAGACTTCTGAATAAAATCTCCAACCACAGTTAAACTGAGACCAGATACTAGAGAATCCAGGATCAAACATCTCAGTGAAGAGGAGACAGGGCTAGCCAAAACAGAAACAACAACAACAACAATAAGAAAACAGAGACTTTTGGAGTTGGGGGTGTTCAGAATACAGAAGAGAAAGACACATATGCAAATCCAGGAAGATGAAGCCCTTCTCTGAAAAGCCAGTTTTTCCTGTTTCCTCTTCTCTTGCTCTCCAACTCCTTAACTTTTTGCATTTCAATAGCCCATCAGAGCTCCTGTGTCAACCCAGACCCACTGCAAGGGCAGAATTAAAGTTGTCTCAAAGTAGCTATTCAGTAGGAGGAGAGAATAGCCTAAAGAGCTTATCTTTAAATAGTCCATACTGGGACTGACAAAATGTGGGGACTGGGGAAAGGCCTTTCTTTTTCTTTTCTTTTTTTATTTGTTTGTTTTGTTCTGTTTTGTTGGTTTTTTTTTTTTTTTTTTTTGAAATAACTATTCTAAGTAGCCCATTACAGAAAGCCTCAAATATTTGAAATTGGCCACTGGACCCAGGCAAGAGTGGAGCTAAGATAGCACTGAGAGACAAAGCAATGAGTCTAGTGGAGGACAATTCCCTAAAGGGCATAACTTCCCCAAGTAAAGGGGAGGGTGGGACCCAACTCAGGTGGCCGGCCCTCCTTTAGAGAACTCAGTGCCCAGGGGCTAGAAAAGAGAAACCAGCTTCTGTCAGCCACACTCCCAACAGGGACAAGGTCTACAGAGATTTAAAGGCACCTGTGACACCTCTTTTCAATGATGGGGAGCTTCAGGTTGGAAGCACCACCCACTGGACAGGAAAGGAAAAGCACAGAGTCTAGAGGTTTCACAGGAGGGTCTGACAATCTTCAGATTCTTATTCTCAGGGAAACTCCATACTTGGGCCTGTCTGGCCTGGGAAAATCTGATTGGGGTCAATCATATCTGAGGAGATTCTCTCACAAAAAGGTTACATATAGGTAAAGAAAGAACCAGAAAAACAAGAGGTGAAAAACTCTGATCAACTAAAGAGAAGTTATGGTAGACATCTAGAATAAGTTGAACTGAATGCCAAAGAAAAGATAGAGAACAAAGACAACCAACAAGAAATCCCTAGGTTAAAGTGTGAAAACCATCCCCAGAATAAATTAAACAAGAAAACCAAAAGCCTAGACAGCTTAAGATTGTAAGTCACATTGGGAAACATGAAAATATGGACCAGCCAAAGGAACACACTAGCAATTCAACTGAATACAGGAATTGAAACAACTTATTAATAACCAAACAGATTTCCTAAATAAATTCAAAAATCAAGTCAAAAATCAATTCAATGAACTGAGGGAAGATATGGCAAAAGAGATGAAAGATATAAAGGAGACATTGGGCAAACATAAGAAGGAACTCAAAAGTATGAAAAAGCAAATGACAGAACTTATGGAAATGAAAGGCTCAATAGAGCAGATGAAAAACACAGTGGAGACTTACAACATCAGATTTGAAGAGGTAGAAGAAAGGATAAGTGAACTAGAAGACAATACATCTGAAAGCCTACACATAAAGGAACAGATATGGAAAAGAATGGAAAAATAGGAGCAGGGTCTTAGGGAACTGAATGACAATATGAAGCACATGAATGCACATGTTATGGGTGTCCCAGGAGGAGAAGAGAAAGGAAAGGGGGCGGAAAGAATAATAGAAGAAATAATCACTGAAAATTTCCCAACTCTTATGAAAGACATAAAATTACAGATTCAAGAAGTGCAGCTTACTCCAAACAGAATAGATCCCAGTAGACCTACTCCAAGACACTGATCAGAATTTCCAAAGTCAAAGACAAAGAGAATTTTGAAAGTAGCAAGGGAAAAGCAATCCATCATATACAAGGGAAGCATGATAAGATTGTGTACAGATTTCTCCACAGAAACCATGGACTTGAGAAGGCAGTGGTATGATATATTTAAGATACTGAAAGAGAAAAACTGCAAACCAAGAATTCTATACCCAGCAAAACTGTCTTTCAAAAATGAGGAAGAGATCAAAATATTTTCAAAAAGACAGATGCTGAGAGAGTTTGTGAATAAGAGACCTGAACTTCAAGAAATACTAAAGGGAGTGCCGAAGGCTGATATAAAAATACAGGAGAGGGAGGTTTGGGGAAGAGTGTAGAAATTAAGACTATCATGAAGGGTAAAAGGAGAAAGAGAGAAAAAAATAAGATATGACCTATAAAATCCAACAGACAAAATTTTAGAAGAAAGTATTGCATTTACAGTAATAACACTAAATGTTAATGGATTAAATTCCCCAATAAAAAGCATAGACTGGCAGAATGGATTAAAAAACAAGACTCATCTATATCCTTTCTACAAGAAACTCACTTCAGACATAAGGACAAAAGTAGGCTGAAAGTGATAGGTTGGAAAAAGATATATCATGCAAACAACAACCAGAAAATGTGGGAGTAGCTATATTAATATTGGACAAATTAGACTTCAAATGTAAAACAATTAACAGAGACAAAGATGAACACTATCTATTAATAATAGGGACTATTCATCAAGAAAACATAACAATCATATATATTTATGCACTGAGTCAGACTGCCCTGAACTACATGCAGCAAACACTGTCAACACTGAATGGAGAATTAGATACTTCTACAATAATAGTTGGAGACTTCAATACACTGCTCTTACCAGTGGATAGATCATCTAGACAGAGGATCAATAAGGAAACAGAAATGTTGAATTGTACAATAAATGATCTAGACTTGACAGGCATTTATAGAACACTACATCTCACAACAACAGGATACACATTCTTCTCAAGTGCTCATGGATCATTCTCTAGGATAGACCACATGTTGTTCCATAAAGCAAGTAAGTCTCAACAAATTTAAAAGAATTGATATTATACAAAACCCCTTCTCAGACCATAATAGAATGAAGTTGGAAATCAATAACAGGCAGAAGGTTGGAAAATTCACAAATATATGGAGGCTAAATAACATGCTTGTGGACAACCAGTGGGTAAAGGAAGAAATTACAAGAGAAATTAGTAAATACTTCAAGGCAAATGACAATGAAAGCACAACATATCAAAACTTGTGGGATGCAGCAAAGGCGGTGCTGAGAGGAAAATTTATTGCCCTAAATGCCTATATTAAAAGAGACAAAAGAGAAAAAATTGAGGAATTAACTGCTTACCTGGAGGAACTAGAAAAAGAACAGCAAACTAACCCCAAAGCAAACAGAAGGAAAGAAATAATAAAGGTTAGAGCAGAAATTAATGAAATTGAAAACAGGAAAACAGTAGAGAGACTCAACAAAACCAGAAGTTGGTTCTTTGCGAAAATAAATCAAATTGATGGATCCTTAGCTGATCTAAAAGAGAGAGAGAGAGAGAGAGAGAGAGAGAGAGAGAGAGAGAGAGAGAGAGAGAGAGAGAGAGATTGGATGCAAATAAAATAAACACAATCAGAAGTGTAAATGGGGACACAACTACTGACCCCACAGAAATAAAGGAGATAATGAGAGGATACTATGAGCAACTATACACTAATAAATTAGACAACCTAGATGAAATGGACAACTTCCTAGAAAAGCATGAACAACCAACATTGACTAAAGAAGAAATAGATGACCTCAACAAACCAGTCACAAGTAGAGATTGAATCAGTCATTAAAAGCTCCCAAAGAAGAAAAGCCCAGGACAACATGGCTTCACATGTGAATTCTACCAAACATTCAAGAAAGAATTAGTAACAATCCTGTTCAAATTCTTCAAAAAAATTAAAGAGGAAGGGAAGCTACCTAACTCATTCTATGAAGCCAACGTCACCCTAATACCAAAGTAAGAGAAACATACTGCAAATAAAGAAAATAGACCAATCTCTTCAATGAATATAGATGCAAAAATCCTCAACAAAATACTCACAAATTGAATCCAGCAGCACATTAAAAGAATGATACACCATGATCAAGTGGGATTTATTCCAGGTATGCAAGGATGGTTCAACAAAAGAAAATCAATGTAAAACACCGCATCAATAAATTGAAACAGAAGAACCACATGATCTCGATCAATGCAGCAAAGGCATTTGAAGAAACTCAACATCCTTTCTTCATGAAAACACTTCGAAGGATAGGAATAGAACAGAATTTTCTCAATATGATAAAGGCAATATATGAAAAACCCACATCTAACATCATACTCAATGGAGAAAGACTGAAAGCTTTCCCTCTAAGATCAGGAACAAGACAGGGATGCCCACTGTTACCATTGCTATTCAACATTGTCATGGAAGTTCTACCTAGAGCAATTAGGCAAGAAAAAGAAATAAAAGGCATCCAAATTGGAGAAGAAGTAAAACTTTCACTGTTTGTAGACTACATGACTCTCTTTGCAGAAAATCCAAAATAATCTACAGCAAAGTTACTAGAGCTAATCGATGAATACAGCAAAGTGCCAGGCTACAAGATCAACATGCAAAAATCAGTAGTTTTCCTATACACAAGTAATTTGCAACAGGAGGAGGAAATCAAGAAAAAAATTCCATTTACAATAGCAACCAAAAGAATCAAGTATTTAGGAATAAACGTAACCAAGGCCACAAAAGACCTATACAGAGACAACTATAAGAAACTGCTAAAAGAAATCAAACAGGACCTAAAAAAATGGAAGAACAATCCATGCTCATGGATAGGAAGATTAAACACAGTTAAGATGTCAATTCTATGTAAACTGATTTATAGATTCAATGCAATACCAATTAAAATCCCATCAACTTACTTTGCAGAAATAGAAAAACCAGTAACCAAATTTATTTGGGAGGACAAGGTGCCTCAAACAGCCAAAAATGTCTTGAGAAAGAGGAAGGAAGTGGGAGGTCTCTCACTACCTGACTTTGAAGCATACTACAAAGCAAAGCTGGTCAAAACAGCACGGTACTGGCATAAAGATAGATATACCGACCAATTGAATCAAATTGAGTGTTCAGAAATAGATCCTCTCATCTATGGACATTTGATCTTTCATAAGGCAGTCAAGCCAAAACAACTGGGACAGAGCAGCCTCTTCAATACATGATGTTTGGAGAACTGGATATCCATATCCAAAAGAATGAAAGAGGACTCCTCTCTGACACCTTATACAAAAGTTAACTCAAATGAGTTAAGGATCTAAACATTAGAGCTAAGATCATACAACTTTTAGATGAAAATGTAGGGAAATACCTTAAGGATCTAGTGACAGGAGGTGGCTTCCTAGACCTTACATCCAAAGCATGAGCAATCAAAGAAGAAATAGACAAATGGGATCTCCTCAATATTAAACACTTTTCTACATCAAAGGACATTGTCAGAAAAGTAAAAATGCAGCCTATGCAATGGGAGACAATATTTGGAAACCACATATCAGATAAGGGTTTAATATCCAGAATATATAAAGAAATCCTACAATTCAACAAGAGAAAGAAAAACAACCCAATTAAACAATGGGCAAAAGACATAGATAGACATTTTTCTGAAGAGGAAATACAAATGGCTCAAAAACATATGAAAAGATGTTCAATTTCACTGGCTATCAGGGAAAGACAAATCAATACCACAATGAGATATCATCTCACACCTACCAGAATGGCCATTATCCAAAAAAAAAAAAAAAAGCAGAAAATTACAAGTTGTGTAGAGGTTGTGGGGAAAGAGGCACACTTATCCACTGTTAGTGGGAATGTAGAATGGTGCAGCCACTCTGGAAGACAGTGTGATGGTTCCTCAGGAAGCTAACTATACAATTGCTGTATGATCCAGTAATTCAATTACTGGGTATACACCCAGAGGAACTGAGAGCTAAGATATGAACGGGCATTTGTAAACTGATGTTTATAGTGGCATTATTCACAATTGCCAAGAGATGGAAACAGCCCAGATGTCTATCAGTGGATGAGTGGATAGACAAAATTTGGTATATACACACAATGGACTATTACACAGCTGTAAGACAGAACAAAGTCACAAAACATATAATAATGTGGATGAACCTTGAGGACGTTATGTTAAGTGAAGTTAGCCAAAAACAAAAGGACAAGTTTTGTATGGTCTCACTAATATGAACTAACATTAATGAACAAACTTTGAGAGTTAAAACTGAGAACACAGGTTATCAGGAGATAGAAAGTGGTTAGAGATCAAGCACTTCATGCTAAGGATTATAGAATGCTCAACAGGATTGACTGTATAGATCCAGAAATGGAGAGTGCAGTGCTGTGATGGTAGCACAGTATTGTAGTTGCACTGAAAAAGGATATCTGTGAGTGGGATTGAGGGAGGAGGGCTTGGGGCATGTGTGATACCAGAGGGAAGGAGGGACAATAGAGACTGGGACTGTGTAGCTTGGTGAAACCTAGAGGGGACTAAATACACAAATGTAAAAATGTTTTTACATGGGGGAGAACAGATGAATGGCAACCTTGCAGGAGGTTGAAAAGGTGAATGTATTGGGGGAAAGCATATAACCAATGCAACTGGAGTCTGTGATTAACAATAATGTAGTATGCTCCCATTAAATGTGACAAGGGCAATATACGAAAGCTGAATGTCTGGGAGGGAGGGGTGTAGGGGAGGGATACGGGATTCTTGGTAGTGGTGTTGTTGACTGACCTTATTGCTGTATTTCATTTTTACTTTTCCTTTTATCCTTTTTATTATTTTATTTCATTTCTTTTTTTTAAGTAATGAACATGTATAAGTGCTAATTGTGGAGACAAATGTGCAACCATATGATAATACTGTAAACGATTGTACACTGTGGATGATTGTATGGTATTTGAATATACCCCTATAAAATTACAGGGGTAAAAATAAACAGAGGGACACAAGTGCTGGAAAGAACTTGGAGAGAGAGATGTATGTATTCACTGTTGGTGGGCAAGTAGAATGGTGTAGCCTATCTGGAGGACAGTACGGTAGTCCCACAAGAAACTAGGTATGTGGGGGTTTCAAGATCCTGAAACCTCAGTATGGGGTATATACTTGGAAGATCGGAGAGCAGGGGCACGAATGGACATTTACGCACCAGTATATATGGCAGCAGTATTCACTATTTGCAATAGATGGAGGTGGCCTAAAAGTACATTGACTGATGAATAGAATGGTGAACTGTAGTGTATGCATACTATAGAAAATTGAGCAGCTACAAGAAGGAATGAAGCTGTGAGACATGCAACTAGGTGAACGGATCTTGAGTACAGCATTTTGAGTGAAGCATGCTAGAAACAAGAGGACAAGCATTATAATGCCTCACTAATATGGACTAATTATAATGTGTGAACTCTGAGAACTGAATCTTAGAGCACAGCTTATCAGGGAAATGTTTATTGTAATGGTTCCTAGATTATAAGCTCTTACAGCAGTCACATTTATTCCTGAGTTGTAGCGGTTATCTCTAAATCCTGAGATGCCAAGCAACTTGTGTATAACCTGGTCAGTCTCTGGAACTTTGGGTAATTGTGTGACACATGAGACTCAAAGCTAGAACCTGGCAGATATGAATGTCAGTATTAACCCATATTGCAACTGTTGAAAGAGCTGAAAAAGAATTCAGACTTTAATTAGAGATATGAACGAAGAGGATCTGATTAGGACTAAGGCAAATCAGGGCCAAGGGTAAAGGATGATACTGACTGGGTTTTAAAACTACAACTTATGTGTGACACCAAGGGAGGAGATGTTTATCTGGTCAGGATCTATATTTTCTATAGCACACTAGATAATTTAACTTGTAAAATCAGTTTGTTTGAACACCATAGGTACATGGAGCTTTGGGCGCGAAGTGGGATTTGGTGAGTTTGTACAGGCTGGGGTGAAATCCTGACATATCCTAGAGTGATATGGGCAGAGAGTATAAGTGTATTTGTGGGGCCCCCAAGGAGCTGGGGAGAAATGTGGAAGTGTTGGACTTCCCCACCTGGGCTATTGCTGATTTTCCCGCAAACATTGAGGACTGCTAATTTAGTGGACCGAGCCCTCAATCTGGGGGCCTTCCCCCTTGAGGCTATTTGCTGCAAGGGAGAGGCTAAGCCCACTTATGATTGTGCCTTGGTTCAATTAACAAGTTTATTAGTTGCTGCTCAGAAATGGCCCCCTCTCTCTCTAAGCCCACTTGGCAGGTGAACCCACTGCCTTCCCCCCTACGTGGGATGTGACTCCCAGAGGTGTGAATCCCCCTGGCAATGTGGGACATGACTCCCAGGGATGAGCCTGGACCCAGCACTAAGGGATTGAGAGGATCTTCTTGATCAGAGTGGGGAGGAGAGATGAAACAAAATAAGGTTCCAGTGGCTGAAAGATTTCTAATGGAGTCGAGGGGTCACTCTGGAGGGTATTATGCACTATACAAATATCACCTTTTAGTCTTTGGTGTGTTGGAATGGCTAGAGGGAAATACCTGGGGCTGTTGAGCTGCAACCCAGTGACCTTGATTCTTGAAGACGATTGTATAACCATGAAGGTTGCAGAGTGTCACTGTGTGACTATGAAAACCCTGTGGCTCACACTCCCTTTATCCAGTGAATGCACAGATGACTGGAAAAATGGGGACAAAAATTAGATGAAGACTAGGGTGGGATGGAGGGGATGGAAAGAGTTAGGGGTTCTTTTTGCTTTTATTTTTATTTTTGGGTAAGAAAAAGATTCAAAAATTGATTCTGGTGATGAATGCACAACTGTATGATGGTGCTGTGAATAACTGATTGTACACTGTGGATGACTGTAGGGTGTGTGAATATATCTTAATTAAATGGTATTTTAAAAAGTAAACGAACAATGGGGGGAGGAGGGGAATGAGATGTTTTGGATGTTTTTTATTTTAATTTTTATTTTATTTTTTGGAATAATGAAAATGTTCAAAGTTTGATTGTGTTGATGAAGCACAACTATATGACAACACTGTGAACAACTGATTGTACACTTTGAATGATTGTATGTTATGTGATTATATCTCAATAAAATTGCATTGAAAAAAGCAGTGGGTTCTGCTTTTGGATGGCTCTCTTTATTAGAAATTTCTTTATTATATTGAAAATAAATCTGCTTCCCTATAACTTTTTTCTTTTAATTGAGATGAAATTCACAGAATATAAAATTAACCATTTTTAAGTGTACAATTCACCTTAACCACCTGTATATCCTTCTCTTTTTTTTGCCCAAAGTTCACAGAAAATTTCTGCTCCCTCTTCTCTCTGGCAGGTCTTCAAACATCTGAAGATATGCATCCCATCTGCCTGTGCCTTTTCTTCTTCAGGCTATTCACCCCAAGCACCAGCTGTTCTTTATAGAAATGATATTATTTCCAGTCCCTTCACCACCCTGGCCATGTCCCTCTGGATATGTTCCAGTCTGTCAAATGTCAGTCTATGAATTTGGTGTCTAGGATTGAGAACCACACTATACGTTTGGTCAAACCCATCCAGAGGACAGTGAACTAATGAACTGATTCCATCTTCCCCTCCTTGGACTAGATAAAAAAAAAAAAAAAACATCTATCATTGCTGCCTAGGATGGCCCTGGCTTTTTGTTAAAAAACAGTCCATTCTATGCTCCTACTGAATTTCTTATCTTGAATTTGTATCTCATGTAACTTGTTCAGGAACTTCTAACAAGCCAGGTTTCCCCCAACATTGGATATGTGCTGTTGATTTTTTTTTAATCTAAATATAGAATTTTACCCTTTTGAAATGCCCTTATGGTTTTGACCCATCCTCCTGCATCATTTTTAATCTTGGTTCAATTAACAAGTTTATTAGTGTTGTTCCCAGTTAAATGTCATCTATAAATCTGATCAGCCTGTTTTGGTTAGCATTATCCAAGTTATTGAAAAAGGCTGAAGAGAACAAGATCAAGGACAGAATCATTTGTCAGGTTACTTCATTCTTAACCACTACACTTTCCAGGATGACAACTATTAGGTAATAAATACTCTTTGGCTAAAGTTTTTCAGTCTGCTCCAAATATACCTTTAATATACTCACAGTTCATGCAATATGGATTATTCTTAACATTGACTTTGCTTCTTCAGATACCTTAACAGGCCCGAGTCTCAGAAAAAATTAACTGGAATAATTTTCTTCTCTCCTGGCCTCATTACTTCTAACCATATATCTACTATTTATCATTCAATTTTATGATAAGGAAATGAAATAAGAAGAGGATGCTGAGAGAAGAGAGAGATAATCAGAGAGAAATGCCCTCTAGTAAAAACTGAGCCATCAGAAGAATTGGGAAACTACTCCTTTCTAACTCTGACTCAAGCAGTGTGTCATCATTTAAGATGGAAAAGTGAATTAATTGCCCTTTGTTGATAGGTAGCAAATGGCCTTCCCATTTTACAGCTCCTGGGGTCAGTGGCCCCAACATCTTGCCTGAAAGTAAAGTTTAAAGAAATCGTAAATATTCTTACACAATTTCCCAAGTGTAATCCTGATGGGAAGCAATTTTGGAAAAGACATCTTCACAATACCCAGGAATGGTGTTTATACAAAATGGTTCACCTTATTGTTGCATTAAAAATCTATGAAAGCAGAAGAGACGCCGCCGCAGTTGCCGCCACATCGGAGATTTCTGGCTCTTTCCTCTTCGCCTTAAATTCGGGTGTCTTTTATGAATAATCAAAAGCAGCAAAAGCCAACGCTATCAGGCCAGCGTTTCAAAACTAGGAAAAGAGATGAAAAAGAGAGGTTTGACCCTACTCAGTTTCAGGACTGTATTATTCAAGGCTTAACTGAAACTGGTACTGATTTGGAAGCAGTAGCAAAGTTTCTTGATGCTTCTGGAGCAAAACTTGATTATCGCCGATATGCAGAAACACTCTTTGACATTCTGGTGGCTGGTGGAATGCTGGCCCCAGGTGGTACACTGGCAGATGACATGATGCGTACAGATGTCTGTGTGTTCGCAGCACAAGAAGACCTAGAGACCATGCAAGCATTTGCTCAGGTTTTTAACAAGTTAATCAGGCGCTACAAATACTTGGAGAAAGGTTTTGAAGATGAAGTTAAAAAGCTGCTGCTGTTCTTAAAAGGTTTTTCAGAGTCGGAAAGGAACAAGCTGGCTATGTTGACTGGTGTTCTTCTGGCTAACGGGACACTTAATGCATCCATCCTCAATAGCCTTTATAATGAGAATTTGGTTAAAGAAGGGGTTTCAGCAGCTTTTGCTGTAAAGCTCTTTAAATCGTGGATAAATGAAAAAGATATCAATGCAGTAGCTGCAAGTCTTCGGAAAGTCAGCATGGATAACAGACTAATGGAACTTTTTCCTGCCAATAAACAAAGCGTTGAACACTTCACAAAGTATTTTACTGAGGCAGGCTTGAAAGAGCTTTCCGAGTATGTTCGGAATCAGCAAACCATAGGAGCTCGAAAAGAGCTCCAGAAAGAACTTCAAGAACAGATGTCACGTGGGGATCCATTTAAGGATATCATTTTGTATGTCAAGGAGGAGATGAAAAAAAACAACATACCAGAACCAGTTGTCATTGGAATAGTCTGGTCAAGTGTAATGAGCACTGTGGAATGGAACAAAAAAGAGGAGCTTGTAGCAGAGCAAGCCATCAAGCACTTGAAGCAATACAGCCCTCTACTTGCTGCCTTTACTACTCAAGGTCAGTCTGAGCTGACTCTGTTGCTGAAGATTCAGGAGTATTGTTATGACAACATTCATTTCATGAAAGCCTTCCAGAAAATAGTGGTGCTTTTTTATAAAGCTGAAGTCCTGAGTGAAGAGCCCATTCTGAAGTGGTATAAAGATGCACATGTTGCAAAAGGGAAAAGTGTCTTCCTTGAGCAAATGAAAAAGTTTGTAGAGTGGCTCAAAAATGCTGAAGAAGAATCTGAGTCTGAAGCTGAAGAAGGTGACTGAATTTTGAAACTACACCCTCAGTAAAGCAAACAGGAGTTGTAGATAAAGTGTCATGTCTCATGTGTCCTGGTTCTTACATCTTCCTACCTCCCTATATCAAGCATGATATAAGGGCTTTCATGGCAAATTTTATTTTAACTGTTTCTGTGGTTACTGAAAATGTTGGGTTTAGTTTCTACAACCATGTTTTAAGTAGCTACAGGAGCTATAGATTTGAATCTGATGTTGCATTTATCTTTTCAGTTATCTTCTACCTCCTGTATTTTCTACTGTAATAATGTAATTTAAGGCCTTCCACAGTGAACAGTTTACTTTATTCCCTGGGTTTTCTATATAAACAGTTTTCAAGATATGATTTGGTTAAAAACAATTTGTTATAAAAATTCTGTTTGCAAATTAAACTGTAAAAGTATCCAAAGTCTCAAAAAGCAATTGTGTGATAATTTGATATGAAATGAAGAAGTGGCATATTTTATGCCCAGAGCCCTATCATCAATGAAAATCTCATACATAATAATTGAATTCATTCACTTGAATCTTGAGTATTCAGACCATTGCTGCGTGTTAACATATTTTCTTGCATTTTAAGCTCAGTTGTTTGCTCTCTGGTTTTCATTCTTAGTGAAACCAGGAAGAATAAACTTGAAAGTGAGGTCTTTGAGAAATCATATATAGCAGAGATGATGGGAGGAAGAAAGTTGAGCTTTTTACCAGAGAAACTTTTGCATTCAGTTGATATAGCTCCATTCAAAACATGGTGCTTCTATTCAGACAGCCATTTTCAAATATACCTTAAAGAAATGTCTTGTCATTCAAAGTATTTATGCTCATAATAGACTTAATAGGATTGATAGGAAAGGATTCAAAAAGGAATGCAAGTAAAGGAAATGACTGAAGTACTAAACCCAGTAAAAACTGTTCTAAGTGAGATGAAGTATAACTCACATTTCTTAGTGACATAGAGTATTTGTTATGAAGAATGAAGTGCAGTGATAATGATACATTCCCACTTGGTCATACTGGACTGGCTTCATTCTCCTAACATATTCCATAATGATTTGAGCATCAGGCTATTAACATTCCCTAGTTGCCGTTTTTTAATTGCCATGAGCCAAACATTGCATCTATATCATTGATCCATTTATTTTAATGGCTGCCTTTAATTTTCATCTTTGTTCTCTTGCTGCTACCCATCTGTGTACGTAGTCATTAAATGTGGCCACATTTTTGATGGAAAGACTTCATGTTAAAAGTGAACATTTTGAAGGGGTTCTGATTGGTGAAAGAAACTAGCCTGGAATAATGCCACCAAAGACTGAGTGGAAATTACCCCTTTCTAAGGTGCCATCCTTTTGAGCCAAGAATTTAGTCTTTAAAATTAAAAATTCATCTTGAGGGAATAATGTGTAATATAATTTGAAATAAAGATAAAGTGACCATATGAAAAAAGCATTATAATTGATAACATTGTAAATGGGGTGAATTTGTTAAATGAATAACTTTGATAAAGTTTTCGTGTACAGGCAAAATGTTATTCACTAAGTTTCTACATAGTGATCTGCTTTTACTTTGTAATTTGTAGTCCTCAAAAGGCTTTTTTTTAAATAAAATCCATCCTTACACTTAGGTTTTATAGGTCAGTCCTGTTTTTTTTAAATTTGTTTTATAAATTCCATGTTAATACCTAATATTACTGTATGTTATGCATTTAGTGGTCTTTACTGTGTATTAAATAATTGCTCTTGTTCAGTTTATGAATCCTAAACTATAAACACCTACACAATTCTGATGTAGCTGAAACTGCATTAACATGTTTCTACAACCAAATCATTGCATGTTACTGCCATACAAAGTGTACCCTGTTTTATTATGTACTATGTATAGGAAGAGTATGTGGTCTTCCAATATGACATTACAATCTCTGAGCAGAGTATTTTCCCTCATGACACAGTAGTGCTTGCTCAGTACAATATTACAGTAATAGACGTTACCTATGATGATATAATGTAAAAAAAGGGAATACTTTTAAAAAGACTTTGCAGATTTTCATTTTGAATTTTAAATGGTAATTTTGGAATGCTGTTACCAGTGCCAACCTTTGGCCCCAAATATGTAATTCTTGATATAGATGATAAAACTTTTAATTTTGAAAAAAAAAAAAAAAAAAAAATATATGAAACCTTAATTCCTTCAGATATGTCCCAACATCCCCAAGAGCAAAAAACTTGTTTTCCCTCTAAGCCAAAAGGCAAGTTTAAATTTAAGGCATTTCTTCTAACTTGACTTCCACTGGTTGTATTCTTTGAAAGTAATTCCCAGCTCTGGGTTTGGGAGGAAGTTCTGGGTTGGGCAGAACTTTGTGCCAAGGAAGTCCAGTCAGAGGTGTTCATCCTGTCAAGTGCAAGGCTCATAGTCAGCAAACCTCAGCGGCTTGCAGCATCCCATTGTATCTTGACCGGAAATAACAGGTACTCCTTTTCTCAGGTATGAGAAAAAGCCCTCTAAAGCTGGCTTACATAAAAACACCTCACATTCCTTTTTCCAAAAGAAGAAGAAGAAGAAGAAGGGGAGGATGAGGAGGATGAGGAGGAGGAGGAGAAACCTTGGAATAGAGGCATTCCAGGTCTTAGGGATAATTTTGAAAAAAGACAACATTTTAACAACGGTACCAATGAGAGACAGGCGCTCACCCAAAATGTGTTTTCTAAGTCTAGACTGTCTAGATCTGTGTTGTCCAATGTGGTAACCATTAGCCACATGTGCTATTTAAATTTAAATTAATTGAACTTAAACACAATTAAAAATTCAGTTTATCAGTCACACTGATCATATTTCAAGACCTTAGTTACTACATGTGGCTAGTGACTATCATATTGGACATTGCAGACATAGAACACTTCCACCATTGTAGACAGCACTGGTCTTGACGTTTCTATTAAAGTCTCCTAAGCCTACCAACTCAAATGTTTTACATTCTTATTCAACCAGCATTAATTCAGTACTCACTCTGTTCTAGGTATTGTACTAGCAAGTTTCATGCTTTATTTGTGGAGGGTATTTGTTTAATGTTTAATGGAAACTACCCATGTGTAGGCAGATTGGGTAGCTGCATTATAGTATGGTTTGAGGGTCACTGGAAGGATTTCCTGCCTTCAGATGTCTTCCCTACTAACTACTATAAGGTTTGAAATACCTACCTCTATTGGCTAGGGTGGTGTAGCCCCCTGTTAAATTATAAATACGGCCTGGAAGGAGAACATGAGGTCAGTATTACTCATTACTACTTCAGTATGAGTTGGTTTGTCAGATTAACTCTGAGAGCCAGGCACTGAGGGAACAGGACAAAGATCAGGTAAATTTTGAGGGCTACTAGTGGGAGTCAGAAAATATCTGAGTCTTTTCATTAGTCCCTAAGAGAGTGCTTTTCCAGTTGGGGGCACCTAAGAATGGGGGCCTTTTGCCATCTGAAGGCAGTGTTGGATGCTATTAGGGCAGAGACAAAGGGTAGGGGTAAAATTGCTAAAGACAGACTCTGCCTACATTGCTATTTGCCAAGGGTAGGAAATGACTGTGTTTTGATAAGACATGCATGTTCAAGCAGCTACTAACTTATGTATGTCATTCAGCAAATATTTATTTATTGAACATTTATTAAACAGTACAAAGTACTGTGCCAGATGCTGGGGATGTAGAATTCTGCTTTCAAGTTCTCTTTCAAGTGACTTCCCACCAGGAAATCCCAGCTGGCCCAGTGACAGCATAACCTCACCCCCCCACCCCTTTCTTTTCTCCCTGTGTGTTGCCTGGAACCCACCTTCACCCCTCTTATTCCAGTCCTTGTTTTTCACCCTCACTTCTGACTTGTTCCAGGCAGAGTCTATGGTTGACAAGGGAGAAAGGGAAGAACAGAGGAAAACTAATCCTCCCTCCCTTTCCCTAGAGTAGTGTTCTGCAAATTGCAGGTTATAACCCATTAGTGGGTTATGAAATCAATTTAGTGAGACATAACCTAGCATTTAAAAAATAAATGAAATAGAATAGAAAAATACCAAAGTGCATCACGTGTAGTAAGGGTAAACTTTCATGAAACTTTTTTTAGTTATTAAATATATGCATGTGAGTTGTGGGTCATGAAATAAAATGTAATTCTTTACCACCTTGAACCATTGTAGCTCCATGGCCCACCTCAATCCTGACATTGGGTTGGTCTACAACATTTGTGTGCCCAGTGCTTATTACCTCCTGCAGAAGTCATATCTTATTCCTTCTGTTTACCCAGTCTATCCCTCCTCCCTAGATCTTCAGAGTCTCCATCTGAACTCACCCTCCAACCAGCTGGAGTCCCATTGAATTGACATCTGGGGCTGGGGGCTGGAGGAGAGTGATTGGGGAACATGTGTTACTGAACTTTCAAGTTAGGACTGTGAATGCATCTTCCCACGGAATCATGAGCATGCAAAGGGGTTAGGTTCAGTGCTATACAATCCTTCATCTCCAGCCTAGTCTTTATGGGCAGCACTGGTACCCAAAGGACCTGTATTTTGGACAGATTAAACATCTTCTTTTAGAACTTAATCCATTTGAGAGCTGGGAAAATAAACCATTGGTGCACACATCATTCAAATGAATTTCTACTTTAACTTACCGCAGCAACACAGAACAGCGTGTCGGTCTTCCGTGTTTCCTGCAGATGCTCACTTAGTGGCTTAAAAGTAATACTGTGTTTCCCAAAGTGCCTAACTTGTTCAATGGGGAAGAATCTGATTAAAAATAGCTAGAAATATCTAGAATTAAATTAAGTAAACACATATAACTTGTGGAATGCAGTTTCAGCTGTAGACTGCATTAGTAGCCCACTGTAGCACTTAGCTGCTTAGTCATGTATTAACTTGTAACTTTTATGCGCTGCTGATGAATATATCTGACCACACCAGAGTTGTCCATTTGCTCCAAGAGGGAGAGGTATTAGGCCCCTATAATTGTCTTTGTGCAATGCCATGCAAAATTAAAGCCTTCATATTTTCAGATAATGATGGCATTAGCCCTAGAGAAGCTGCATATACAGTCATGAAAACACTCACCTAAGTCCTCAGAGGTTAGCCAAGGACATCTGAGTGAGGTAATTGAGCCTCACTTTGTCCTCTTCTAGAATTGGAATCCAGTGACTGGACTTGAGCTCCCTATTGCCTGTAAGATACAGTCTAAATTCTTCAGCCTGGAATTCACATTAGAAAAGCATTCACAGAGCTTGGTACATAGTAGGTGCTCAATAAATAATGAGTATCTGTTTTCTACCCCGTAGCCCTTTATAATTAGGCCTAATAATCTACCAAAATTATCTCCCACATTCTCTAGAAGGAACTTTCTGCCCCAGTCTAGTTGGTTTTTCTATCTCTCACATACTTCTTTCTCACTCCTACTGCTGAATATGTGCCCATGCTGTGCCCCTGTCCTGTAAAGCCATTCTCACATATCATTACCTTTCCAATTCCTGCCCACCTTTAAAAACCTGGATGAAACTCTCTCCTCCACGGAGCTTTCAGCAACTACTTCATCTCCCACAGAACAATTCTTTCTCTGACCATCAGCACACTTGGACTGAAGCCCCTTAATCATATCATGCCTTGCTTGAGCTGTGCCTGCTTGCCTCAATTCTGAATGTGAAGTTCAATCTATAGCCAAGAAACTTTTGGAAAGCCAGGAATACATGTCTGTTACTCTTGTGTCAGACTCAGTGTAATTTGGTTTATACTGTAAGCACTTCATGAGCTGATGACTTAAATTGGGACTGAAAAGCAGAATTCTTCAGTTCTGTTTCCTGAATCAGAGCTCACTCAATTGTGACCTTAAGAAAAGACTTTACTTTTCTATGAGATCTATCTCCTCTATGGCATATTGGCAAGGACAGTATATAGATACTCTAAAGACATGTTTTGTGGATTAGCCATAATGAGTGTAAAATATGTAAAAATATAAAGATCTGTAGGAACTCTATTATTATAGGAAAAATAATAATTATAGCTGTACTTGGTTAAATGCTATAGAAATCAAATAGAAGATGCTGTATCAGGAGTTGGGAGAGGCACCCAACTGTACCAGCAATTAGTTAATTATGAGTATGTTATTCCATTTCATTGCTTGTGATTTTTGTTTCTGTGCACAGTTGGAGCCTAGTTGCCTCTTTTGTCTTTTAAATGGAATCCATGACAAAGTAGGATCCATGATCCTACTGTTCATCATCTTCATCCATGGGGCCTAGGTTCCCCAAAGCAATGCTACTGACCTGGTGACTCTAAGACTGTATTTTCCTACCCTTCACTCTTGAGGGTCCCACTTTGGCCTATGTTCCTTCCCATGTTGGTTTTAATCTGTCCCTAAGAGGAGTCTCAACTCCAAAGTGGGGTGGGTGCTACTGAGCATAAGTATTGGCTAGACAGCAATGGCATTTGAGGGTGCACCAAGTCCACAGTCCTTTACCAAGTGCCTGGGAAAAATGCAGAGGAAACAGAACATGTATTCCCTTAGCTGTGCAAAGGTCTTTTTGTCTGCAAGAAGCTGAGAAAAACTAGAGGAGACCTCTAGAAAAGTTGAATAAACTTTCTCTTTGGAAAACAGATGGATTTAATTTGTTCAGGGCGGCTTAGATGTAATCCTGGTTGGTAGCAGAGATGACTTCTAGACAGCTGTGCCTTCACTAAGAATCTCTGACTGTAAGACATTTTAAAGGAAGTATTCTTTGGGACTCATTGTGTCCCTACCTTTTTCTGTATTTATCTGACTACTGAATCTTTTGGTATAATGAATTTCTATAAAGCATTCCAAGATTTCTAAGTCAAAATTCTTGTGTACATGATTAATAATTTCTCTGAGTGGATTATGTGAATATATTTGATGCAAAAAAATAATTGGATGACAACACAATTTCCCTTCTCTTTCATCTTTACAGTTAATACAGAAAAGTGTTATCAACGTGCTGTCACTCTTTAAACAAATATTTATGTGCCTGGCCATTGAAATTAGAAATCAGGAGTAAGATGGGCTTTTATTTACTATGCTTCCTGTTCATCAGTTAGCAGGCACCAACTTTCTTTTCTGGAGGTTGGATTGATGTATGCTTATGTATTATGAGGTTTTTGTTGTGCTTTTTCTCTGAAGATCTCAACATGAGCAGCTTTGGAATATACTTTACAAGACATTTTGAGTGCCACGGAAGCATTCTTTTCCATGAGTACTGCTTTTGCTTTCAAAGTTCTGTGAATTCCTCCTTAGTAGTCAGTCACCTACTTTATGGCCCTAACCTGCCCCACCTCACCCCTCCTCTAGGGATACTCCAAAACCAAGCATTCTCTGCCTTTCAGGTACTGTGGATTCAGTTGATGACACAGGGCTTTCAGAGCAGAAGTGGCTGTTCTGAGATCTGCTACACATTAAGGAGGTGTTATTGGGATCTACTTTACTTTCCTATGCTTTTTTCTACGCTGTTCAGAATTTTAGATTTTTCTACTTTTGATTTTTTTCCCGTTTTTGTTTTTATTGCTTCAGATTTCTGATTATGTATTCAGCACACACCACAGGGTGCCAATTTAATTTTATTATTCCATTTAAAAGGCAAATAAACTTTTGTTTTTAAAAGGAGAAGATAATGGACCAATTATCCTGGCCCTTAATGCATATTTGCTATTTGGGCTTGCAATCCAGTTATGTGTCTTTAGAAGAGATTTTGCCATTTGTACTGTCTTGCCTTATTCTCTGGTGTAATGTTGTTATGACATAACACATTTGCCAGTAAATACCTTAGCTTTTAATGAATAGAGCTTTTATTTTATTAGCTACCGTTGCCTTATTTATGTTCTAAGCTCTTATTTGGAGCAGGCCAAGTGCTGAGGAGACTATGCCACTCCCCTGAAATTAAGGGTTCCCTGATCCTGATATGTGGCCACAATGTATAAAATGGTTAGATAAATGCTATAATTGGATTGCCATTCAGTTTTGTGGAGGCAGGGATGGCACAGCTTGCTACCTGCTTGGAATGTAATTCCCTCTAAGAAGCTCACCCTGAATTGGGCCATATGCAGATAGTTACTGCCTCTACAAATCATTTGGCCACTCTTATTTTAATAATAGTATCAGTATTCTAGGTCAGAAACATTTATGAATTGGATACCAGTAGAGAAAATACAAATCCTCTCAGCGTAGAAGGCATGGGGAATGGTGTGAAGGCAAGTAGCTGTCATGGGGATGACTCTTTTGCTGTTCTCAGAGGTGATGGCCTTGGGAATAATTAGGGAAGTGGCTGCCTATTCTATGTCCTGCTGAGGCCAAATTCACAGGCCAGTCTGTAAAGGGATTTCTACTACTGGGCAGACCCTTGGCACCCACGTGGTAGAATCTGTGAGCTTGATTGCTCATTAGAAACAGATAAACACAGGAGGGAATAATTCTAGGCAAACCTGCATTCATTACAGTAAATCTAACCTTCCATGGCTTGGTCTGCAGAAGGTGAGGTAACAACATCATTTTCATCTACAAAAGACAGCATTAGTTTTCTAGGATCCCATGGTGTTACTCATGAAAAAGGAAGGAAGCAATAAGAAAATGAGTGGAATATTTCTAGCTATAAAACAGAGGCTGTTATTTTCCTATTTTTAGAATTTCCTTTCAGAAAAGGAAAACATGAGAAAAAGGTAAGTATATAGGAGTTATTCATAGGAGTGTTACAGTTCTTATCAACAACCTAACAGCTTTATATAGCTAATACTTCTCCCCAAATACTATTCATGGCTGCAACCTCTGATCATCAAATTCACAGGCAGAAGACATTCTGCTTATTCTTTCATTTCTAGATCTTAAGCTTAAAAGGACTTAGGTAGGTATAAAGGCAGAAATACTAGCTGCAGCTCTTCAATAGAGGTAAGAAAATTGTTGAATTCTGCATATTTGGTAATGCAGGCAGAGTCCTTAGTAACTGAAGGTCCAGCAAATTCCCGAGGCACCAGACAGATTTGCAGGACTTCATCAAGGAGACGTGAACAACTCTGGGGTGGGAGAGCTGGAGATTTGGGGTATCCAGTATTATAGTCATAGAGGCTTGAGAGCTGGAAGAGACCTGGTTGATAAACAAGGCTCAAAGGGTTGGAGAGGGCCAGTGACATTCCAAGTGACTCCTCACTTCAGAGAGGAGGAAATTGAGGCTCAGAGATGTGACTTACCTTGACCAAGGCATATAGCTAGTAAATATTGGAGCTAGGATATGAACCTGGTACTATCTGAAATGGCCCTGATGGTCACTAAGCTGAGCTTGTAACATTTGGAGGGTTGTTCATTAAGGGGTACCCCTAAGCTTAAGTGTTATGTCAGAAAGAGCTACAAAATCTTAGAAGCCTGAGAATGGCAGTGAAGATGAGCAGTTGGGAAAACTTTGTCATTTCCAAGTAAGAGGTAATGAGGATCTAAATGTATGAGAACAAAAGGATAGAGAAGTGCACTAAGTGGTTAAGTAGACTCTAGAATAAGACTGCTTTCGTTGGACTCCAGAGCCACTGAGTATTTACTGAGCACTTACTTTGTGCCAGTCACTGTTCTCAGTGAGCAAGGCAGACATAAATCACAGCACTCATGGCACTTATATTCTTGTGAAGGGAGATTTATTATCTGTGTGATCTTTGCTAAATTGTTTAATTTTTTAGAGACTCAGCTTCCTCACTTGTAAACGTGGCAAGAATGGAATCTACGTCATGGGATTGCTATGAAGATTAAATGATATAAGGTATATAAAACACTCAGCACTGTGCCTTTAACAGAGTAGCTTTTATTCTTATTGTGCTGTTTGTAACCAATCACAGTTTAAAATCAACAGTTAATTTTAATCTAAGGTGAAAGTGGGGGGGTGGATTGCAGGCACATTCAAGGTGACATGGCAGAAATGGGGACCACTGAGAGTCAGAATTGCCCTTATACATCTGGGATGCAAGACTCCATATCCCTTGAGGGTCAGCACTTGCTACACAGTTTTAGTTGCTTGTCCTTGTGGACAGGGAATTGGAAAGGGTTAAGGATGGATTTATGCCTGCTGATATATGTTGATTCTCTTCTGCATACATACATGAAAATTGAAAATTCCATCATTCCTTATTTCTGCTTCAACCTGTGTATGTATTTTCAGTGAGAATCACTTAAAATAAACTCCTTTGAATGTGAGTTTATCTTCAGGTACCATGGAAAAGGTTGAGGATGTGACCTTTACAGAAGCTTGAAACACTGATTATCTGCCTTAGTGGATGGTAGATCCACTAAGTATCTGTCATGGTAAGTAAAACAACTGTTTAATCAGATAAATGATCTAATAATGTTTCAATAGGTCCAGATGGCTATGATGCCTATCTTTCTTTACTATACCCTTATTTCTGAAAATATAAAATATACTGGAGATACTACTCCTTTATGAAATGGGACTGTGGGTCTCATAGTCTCTGGACTATTAGAAGGGAAGCATGGGAGAGCTGGGATTGCTTTGGGGTTAATGCATCTTTCCATATGCTATCTGTTGTATATGTTATATGTTATATGTTCTCTGCCCTCTCTCCTCCACCCTCAACCACATGGATAATTTTTATCTAACTAGTGGACTTGCTCTCATTTTTTATTTCTTAGCCTAAACCATGGCTTCCTCAGGGTGACTTCCCTTACCCCCTTGACAAGGCTTCACAGAATGTATTGTGTTTAATGGTTAATAGTTACATTAATTAATTGGTCATTTGTTGAATGTCTGTCTCCCCTAGTTTTTTTTTTTTTTTTTTTTTTTTTTTTATATTGTGGTGCTTTTGTTACTGCCAGATAGTTTCAAGGTGAAGTGCATTTTCAATTAATAGGTAGCATCCTTAAAAAAATAACAATTCACATACCCACAACAGTATATGAGAATGTATATTTCTATGAACCCTTAATAGCACTGGATAGAGATAATCAAATAAGGATATAATCTTTGAAGTCTTTATACACACAATGAAGTGAATTGGCTCAAACAGAGAATTAACCTTGGACTTTAGTATCATCAATTCAAATCATTAATATAATAATGACTGAGATAACTTCCCACATAGATATGTGTTGCCAAGACCACAGAATATAGATTAAATTTGTGGCAGGATCTATTTTTCTTTTTTTTTTTTTTTTCCTACTGTCATTTATTTTATTTTATTTTATTTTATTTTTTATCTTCATTTTATTGAGATATATTCACATACCACGCAGTCACAGAAAACAAATCGCACTTTCGATTGTTCACAGTACCATTACATAGTTGTACATTCATCACCTAAATCAATCCCTGACACCTTCATTAGCACACACACAAAAATAACAAGAATAATAATTAGAGTGAAAAAGAGCAATTAAAGTAAAAAAGAACACTGGGTACCTTTGTCTGTTTGTTTCCTTCCCCTATTTTCTAACTCATCCATCCATAAACTAGACAAAGGGGAGTGTGGTCCTTATGGCTTTCCCAATCCCATTGTCACCCCTCATAAGCTACATATTTATACAACTGTCTTCGAGATTCATGGGTTCTGGGTTGTAGTTTGATAGTTTCAGGTATCCACCACCAGCTACCCCAATTCTTTAGAACCTAAAAAGGGTTGTCTAAAGTGTGCGTAAGAGTGCCCACCAGAGTGACCTCTCGGCTCCTTTTGGAATCTCTCTGCTACTGAAGCTTATTTCATTTCCTTTCACATCCCCCTTTTGGTCAAGAAGATGTTCTCCGTCCCACGATGCCAGGTCGACATTCCTCCCCAGGAGTCATATTCCACGTTGCCAGGGAGATTCACTACCCTGGGTGTCTGATCCTACGTAGGGGGGAGGGCAGTGATTTCACCTTTCAAGTTGGCTTAGCTAGAGAGAGAGGCCACATCTGAGCAACAAAGAGGCATTCGGGAGGAGGCTCTTAGGCACAATTATAGGCAGGCCTAGCCTCTCCTTTGCAGCAACTGTCTTCCCAAGGGTAAAACCTATGGTAGAGGGCTCAACCCATCAAACCACCAGTCCCCTATATCTGTGGTCATGTTAGCAACCATCGAGGTGGGGTAGGCAAATACCCCTGCATTCTCCACAGGCTCCTTAAGGGGGCACTACATCTTTTTTTCCATGTTTTACTTTTTTTTTTTTTAACTTTCCCTTCTTTTTTAAATCAACTGTATGAAAAAAAAGTTAAAAAGAAAACAAACATACAATAAAAGAACATTTCAAAGAGACCGTAACAAGGGAGTAAGAAAAAGACAACTAACCTAAGATAACTGCTTAACTTCCAACATGTTCCTACTTTACCCCAAGAAAGTTACCTAATATAGCAACATTTCTGTGAACTTGTTCCTACTATATCCATCAGAAATTAACAGACCATAGTCATTCCTGGGCATCCCCAGAACGTTAAATAGCTTATCTGTTCTTCTTGGATTATTGTTCCCCCTTTCTTAATTGCTCTCTATTGCTAGTTCCCCTACATTCTACATTATAAACCATTTGTTTTACATTTTTCAAAGTTCACATTAGTGGTAGCATATAATATTTCTCTTTTTGTGCCTGGCTTATTTCGCTCAGCATTATGTCTTCAAGGTTCATCCATGTTCTCATATGTTTCACGAGATCATTCCTTCTTACTGCCGTGTAGTATTCCATCGTGTGTATATACCACATTTTATTTATCCACTCATCTGCTGAAGGACATTTGGGTTGTTTCCATCCCTTGGCAATTGTGAATAATGCTGCTATGAACATTGGCGTGCAGGTATCTGTTCGTGTCACTGCTTTCCGATCTTCCGGGTATATACCGAGAAGTGCAATCGCTGGATCGAATGGTAACTCTATATCTAGTTTTCTAAGGAACTGCCAGACTGACTTCCAGAGTGGCTGAACCATTATACATTCCAACCAACAATGAATAAGAGTTCCAGTTTCTCCACATCCCCTCCAGCATTTGTAGTTTCCTGTTTGTTTAATGGCAGCCATTCTAATCGGTGTTAGATGGTATCTCATTGTGGTCTTAATTTGCATCTCTCTAATAGCTAGTGAAGCTGAACATTTTTTCATGTGTTTCTTGGCCATTTGTATTTCCTCTTCAGAGAACTGTCTTTTCATATCTTTTGCCCATTTTATAATTGGGCTGTCTGTACTATTGTCATTGAGTTGTAGGATTTCTTTGTATATGCAAGATATCAGTCTTTTGTCAGATACATGGTTTCCAAAAATTTTTTCCCATTGAGTTGGCTGCCTCTTTACCTTTTTGAGAAATTCCTTTGAGGTGCAGAAACTTCTAAGCTTGAGGAGTTCCCATTTATCTATTTTCTCTTTTGTTGCTTGTGCTTTGGGTGTAAAGTCTAGGAAGTGGCCGCCTAATACAAGGTCTTGAAGAAGTTTTCCTACATTAACTTCTAGGAGTTTTATGGTACTTTCTTTTATATTGGGATCTTTCATCCATTTTGAGTTAATTTTTGTGTAGGGGGTGAGGTAGGGGTCCTCTTTCATTCTTTTGGATATGGATATCCAACTCTCCCAGCCCCATTTGTTGAAAAGACCATTATGACTCAGTTCAGTGACTTTGGGGGCCTTATCAAAGATCAGTCGGCCATAGATCTGAGGGTCTATCTCTGAATTCTCAACTCGATTCCATTGATCTATATGTCTATCTTTGTGCCAGTACCATGCTGTTTTGGCAACTGTAGCTTTATAATAAGCTTCAAAGTCAGGGAGTGTAAGTCCTCCCACTTCGTTTTTCTTTTTTAGAGTGTCTTTAGCAATTCGAAGCATCTTCCCTTTCCAAATAAATTTGATAACTAGCTTTTCCAAGTCTGCAAAGTAGGTTGTTGGAATTTTGATTGGGATTGCATTGAATCTGTAGATGAGTTTGGGTAGAATTGACATCTTAATGACATTTAGTCTTCCTATCCATGAACATGGAATATTTTTCCATCTTTTAAGGTCCCCTTCTATTTCTTTTAGTAGAGTTATGTAGTTTTCTTTGTATAGGTCTTTTACATCTTTGGTTAAGTTTATTCCTAGGTACTTGATTTTTTTAGTTGCTATTGAAAATGGTATCTTTTTCTTGAGTGTCTCTTCAGTTTGTTCATTTCTAGCATATAGAAACATTACTGACTTATGTGCATTAATCTTGTATCCCGCTACTTTGCTAAATTTGTTTATTAGCTCTAGTAGCTGTATCGTCGATTTCTCAGGGTTTTCTAGACATAAGATCATATCATCTGCAAACAATGACAGTTTTACTTCTTCTTTTCCAATTTGGATGCCTTTTATTTCTTTGTCTTGCCGGATTGCCCTGGCTAGCACTTCCAGCACAATGTTGAATAACAGTGGTGACAGCGGGCATCCTTGTCTTGTTCCTGATCTTAGAGGGAAGGCTTTCAGTCTCTCACCATTGAGTACTATGCTGGCTGTGGGTTTTTCATATATGCTCTTTATCATGTTGAGGAAGTTTCCTTCAATTCCTACCTTTTGAAGTGTTTTTATCAAAAAGGGATGTTGGATTTTGTCAAATGCTTTTTCAGCATCTATTGAGATGATCAATTGATTTTTCCCTTTTGACTTGTTAATGTGTTGTAATACATTGATTGATTTTCTTCTGTTGAACCATCCTTGCATGCCTGGAATGAACCCCACTTGGTCATGGTGTATGATTTTTTTAATGTGTCTTTGGATTCGATTTGCAAGTATTTTGTTGAGGATTTTTGCATCTATATTCATTAGGGAGATTGGCCGGTAGTTTTCCTTTTTTGCAGCATCTTTGCCTGGTTTTGGTATTAGATTGATGTTACCTTCATAAAATGAGTTAGGTAGTGTTCCATTTTCTTCAATGTTTTGAAAGAGTTTGAGTAAGATTGGTGTCAGTTCTTTCTGGAAAGTTCGGTAGAATTCCCCTGTGAAGCCATCTGGCCCTGGGCATTTATTTGTGGGAAGATTTTTGATGACTGATTGGATCTCTTTGATTGTGATGGGTCAGTTGAGGTCTTCTATTTCTTCTCTGGTCAGTCTAGGTTGTTCATATGTTGCCAGGAAATTGTCCATTTCCTCTACATTATCCAGTTTGTTGCCATACAGTTGTTCATAGTATCCTCTTATAATTTTTTTAATTTCTTCAGGATCTGCGGTTTTGTCACCTTTTTCATTCATTATTTTGTTTATATGGGTCTTCTCTCTTTTTGATTTTGTCAGTCTAGCTAGGGGCTTGTCAATCTTGTTGATCTTCTCAAAGAACCAACTTTTGGTGATATTTATCCTCTCTATTGTTTTTTTGTTCTCTATGTCATTTATTTCTGGATTAATCCTTGTTGTTTCTTTTCTTCTACTTGGTTTAGGATTGGTTTGCTGTTCATTTTCTAGCTTCTTCAGTTGATCCATTAGTTCTTTGATTTTGGCTCTTTCTTCCTTTTTAATATATGCGTTTAGTGCTATAAATTTCCCCCTTAGCACTGCTTTTGCTGCATCCCATAGGTTTTGGTATGTTGTGTTCTCATTTTCATTCGTCTCTATATATTTAGCAATTTCTCTTGCTATTTCTTCTTTAACCCACTGATTGTTTAGGAGTGTGTTGTTTAACCTCCAGGTATTTGTGAATTTTCTAAGTCTCTGATGGTTATTGACTTCTAATTGTATTCCATTGTGGTCAGAGAATGTGCTTTGAATAATTTCAATCTTTTTAAATTTATTGAGGCTTGTTTTATGTCCCAGCATATGATCTATTCTGGAGAAAGTTCCATGAGCACTAGAAAAGTATGTGTATCCTGGTGATTTGGGATGTAATGTCCTGTATATGTCTGTTAAATCTAATTCATTTATCAGATTGTTTAGGTTTTCAGTTTCTTTATTGGTCTTCTGTCTGTTTGATCTATCTATAGGAGAGAGTGCTGTGTTGAAGTCTCCCACAATTATTGTGGAAACATCAATTGCTTCCTTTAGTTTTGCCAGTGTTTCTCTCATGTATTTTGTGGCACTTTGATTGGGTGCATAGACATTTACGATTGTTATTTCTTCTTGTTGAATTGCCCCTTTTATTAGTATGTAGTGGCCTTCTTTGTCTCTCAAAACATTCCTGCATTTAAAGTCTATTTTATCTGATATTAATATTGCTACACCTGCTTTCTTTTGGCTGAAGCTTGCATGAAATATTTTTTTCCATCCTTTCACTTTCAGTTTCTTTGTGTCCCTGTGTCTAAGATGAGTCTCTTGTATGCAACATATTGATGGTTCATTTTTTTTGATCCATTCTGTGAATCTATATCTTTTAATTGGGGAGTTTAATCCATTTACATTCAACGTTATAACCGTGAAGGCATTTCTTGAATCAGCCATCTTATCCTTTGGTTTATGTTTGTCATATTTTTCCCCTCTCTCTATTAATATCCTTTATTGTACCCATACCGAATCTCTTTAGTACTGAACCTTTCTCCAAGTCTCTCTGTCCTTTCTTTGTTTCTCTGTCTGTAGGGCTCCCTTTAGTATCTCCAGTAGGGCAGGTCTCTTGTTAGCAAATTCTCTCAGCATTTGTTTGTCTGTGAAAAATTTAAGCTCTCCCTCAAATTTGAAGGAGAGCTTTGCTGGATAAAGTATTCTTGGCTGGAAATTTTTCTCACTCAGAATTTTAAATATATCGTGCCACTGCCTTCTTGCCTCCATGGTGGCTGCTGAGTAGTCACTACTTAGTCTTATGCTGTTTCCTTTGTATGTGGTGAATTGCTTTTCTCTTGATGCTTTCAGAACTTGCTCCTTCTCTTCTGTGTTTGACAGTGTGATCAGAATATGTCTCGGAGTGGGTTTGTTTGGATTTATTCTATTTGGAGTTCGCTGAGCATTTATGATTTGAGTATTTATGTTGTTTAGAAGATTTGGGAAGTTTTCCCCAACAATTTCTTTGAATACTCTTCCTAGACCTTTACCCTTTTCTTCCCCTTCTGGAACACCAATGAGTCTTATATTTGGACGTTTCATATTATCTATCATATCCCTGAGGTCCATTTCGATTTTTTCAATTTTTTTCCCCATTCTTTCTTTTATGCTTTCATTTTCCATTCTGTCATCTTCCAGGTCACTGATTCGTTGTTCAACTTCCTCTAGTCTTGTACTATGAGTGTCCAGAATCTTTTTAATTTGGTCAACAGTTTCTTTAATTTCCATAAGATCATCCATTTTTTTATTTAGTCTTGCAATGTCTTCTTTATGCTCTTCTAGGGTCTTCTTGATATCCTTTGTATCCCGTATTATGGTCTCATTGTTCATCTTTAGTTCTTTGAGTAGCTGCTCTAGGTGCTGTGTCTCTTCTGGTCTTTTGATTTGGGTGCTTGGGCTTGGGTTATCCATATCATCTGGTTTTTTCATATGCTTTATAATTTTCTGTTGTTTTTGGCCTCGTGGCATTTGCTGAACTTGATAGGGTTCTTTTAGGATTTGTAGACCAATTGAAGTCCTTATCTCTAATTTATCAGATCTACAGCTTCGTGGAGTACACTTTCTCTAACTAACCAGCAGGTGGCGTCCACGAGCCACCTGTTCTCCACAAGCCAGTTCTCCCCTGCTTAGCCTTTTTGGTGAGTGGGGGAGTGAGTCTTGTGGGGTCCAATTGGTGTACCAAGCTTGCGTGTGTAGTTGGTGTTGCCTGCCCTGTATGTGGGGCGTGTTTCTGGGCAGTCAGGGAGTGGGGGTGGCTCTAACAATCAAATCTCCCTGGTGATCCTAGAGTTTTAAAGCTGCTGCAATAGTCTAATCCTTCAGTTCAGTCCTGCCACAGTTTGTCTCTGCCACTGACCCACAAGTCCTTGGTATTGGCATATGGCTCCTGAGACTTGCAAGTGGGTCCCTCTTCCAGGCTGTGCACCCCGGGTCCTCTGTTGAGGGATGACTGTGCTATGTCACAGGTGAGTGCCGTACCCCCAGGGCAGTTCTGGGCTGCTGGGCTGTGTAGGGAGTCTCCCAGTCTGCTGAAATGATGGCTGAATGGGGCTTTGTTAATTCACACTGCTCCACCTTCCCAACTCTGGGACAATCAGCTGAGGTTGCAGGGAAGGCTAATGTCCACGCCCAGTTTTGTGGTGTGTGCCTGTTATGTGAAGTGCTTCCGTCACACTGGGTTGTCTGGGGCAGCTCTGGGCTATGGGGCTGGCGATGGGCAGGAGTGTTTCCTGTCCACCAGGATGATGGCTGTGAGCGGACACCCCCGTTTTCTTGGGAAGTTGTGTTGTTTAGTGAATTTTCTCAGCCACTGGATTATTGCCTTTTGTCTCAGAGGTCTCTTAGTTCTGCTCTTGTCTTGACCTGCCCAAATTGCAAGTCTTTGAAGCTTTCTGTATTGGGCTTCTTAGAGTAATTGTTTTAGAAAAAGAAAAAAGGATTAAAAAAAAGGCCCTCTTCAGAGATCTAATGGGTTATTGAAATGCTAAGAGACAAAGCAATTAGGGCCATTAAGGAAAGGTCCACAGGGCAGAGGGATCAGCTTTTCTTCGGGATTTGCATATGAGCCTCAGGGCCTGAGCTCTGCCCTTCCCCTTTCTATGTTCACCAGAACTCCAAAAATCCTCTGCTTTTATTTTGGAGTTTTTCGTGTTGTTTTTTTCTATGCCTGTCTCCTCTCTGCTGGGCTGGCTGCTCTCAGATTCTCTGGTGTCTGGTCTCAGTCTATCTATGGTTGGAGTTTGGATCAGTAGAATGAGTTTCCGATAAGGGCTGCCACTGCTGTTCTCCCTTCTCCTTCCCGGAGCTGACAGCCCCTCCTCCCACGGGACTGAGCCTGGCAGGGAGGGGTGTGGGTCCCCTGGCCACAAAAACTTACAGATTTCGCTGATCTCAGCAGTTCCACGTTTTCATGAGTGTTGTATGAAGTATGCCCAAAGTCAGATTGCTCTGTGGTGTCCAGTCCACGCAGTTCCTGGCTTTCTACCTACTTTCCTGGAGGAGTAACTAAAACATACAGCTCACCAGTCCGCCATCTTGCCCCGCCCCTCTCCCCTAGTTTTATAAACACAGAAACAGGGTCCACATATACCGCTCCCTACCTAGAACTTAGCACAATTCCTGGCATGTAGTAGGTGCTCAAGAAATTCAGTTGACTGGCTCACTGACTGAATGAATAAATAGCATTTAAGAGCTCTGGATTCTGGTCCCAGCTCTACTACTTACTGGGTGTGTAGTCATAGGTATGTCACTTGACCTCTTTGAGCCTTAGTCTCCTCACCTGAAAAATGAGGATTTGAAGATCTCTTGGGTTATTTCTGGCTTGAATGTTTCATGATTCCATTGAAGTCAAGTTTGTGATTCTTACCAGTGGGAGAAAATATTTCAGTTCAATTACCTGGGATTTGCTGCCCCTTATTTCCAGGGATCTCCACTCTGCTAATGTTTTGAATAGCCATGGTAAAAACAGGTCTAATTAGGAGGTTATCTTCAAAGGCTATTGCTTTGTAGCTGACAATGTTGGTTTGTTTGGGAAAAGACTAGCAGTTTGCTCACTGCAGAATTCACTTCTCTGATCACTTGCTCTTTGTTTAGTTTTTACCTCTAAGATTAGGTGCTTTCACATGGAGATCTTCATCTTCTTTTTGTTTGAAACAAAAAGAAGTATTTCAACCAGGGAGGGGTGTCTCTGATGGTAAGTGGTTATAAGCAAACAGCTGCCTGCTTTTTCTGCTGTTTTATTTCCTCTGTCAATCAAATAAGTAGATCTAAGCTTTGTTAGACCACAGAACTAGAATCTCCAAGATGTGTCATAGCCATCTTTGTATCCATAGCAGTCAGCATGGTGCCAGGTTCAGAGTAGGTGTTCAAAATATCTACAGAATTAAATAAGAAGACAACTGGGAGGCCCTACACATAGGTTGAGTGGGCAATTTCTCCCTTTTTTTGGTTATTTTTATAATTTATAACCAGTAGACTTTGCAGAATTATCTGAAGCAGAGCTGCCTACATGGTGTGCTTTGAGGACTACCAAGAAGCTCCTATATGCCCCTGAATAGCTTTCGTACCAGCCTACTCAAGTGCCAGAAATTTCTATCAAACTGCTTTAAGCTGAAACAGAGAGTTCATTAAAGTGAATATATTACATCTAAATCAGCTGAGACAAACTGCATGTTGCGTTATTACCAATTAATGCCTCAGAATGAATTAGTTTTTGTATTCGCCAAGGCCATATCCCTGGGGGCATAAGACACAGGATGGGTTAGTTTTGATTAGGAACTTAGGGGTGAATTAGGAAAATTGCAGAACATGGGGTAATATTCAGGAGAAGATTAGGGAGAACCACAATAAGTTTCCCCCAAATATCTAACGCTCGGCATGAGGGCATTTGTTTCCTCCACTTGGGGGTGGCACCAAAAGTCCAGCGGGGCACTGAAGACCATCAGGGTAAGGTCCTTGGTTCTTGTCTTGAGAAAACTTGAGCATCTCAGGTGGAAATGCTGAAAACTGGTCCTTAAGCATAGGAACTGGGAATTTTTTAGTTTCTTTCTACCCCATACTACATGTATTTAGCAAAGATTCCTATGTTTTAGCTTCACCACCTCCTTCTCACATTGGATTAGTGATCCAGACCCCCTGGACAGCTTTAGTCCTTAGGGCACTTATTCTTGCTACAAAATAATCATAATAATTGATACCATTTGATGAGCAGTCACTACTTGTCAGATACCATGCCAGGCCCCTACATATATTATCTCAACTAACTCTCACATACTCCTTCAAAATACGTTTCCCAATTTTTCAGAAAGAAAAATGGGGCCTAGAGAGATTAAGGAACTTGCTTTAGGTAGGTGCCTGAACCATAATATAAACTCAGATCTATCTAAGTAGAAAATATATGACCTTTCTGTTAAGTTACAAAGATGCATCTTACTAAGCCCATGGCCTTCTCTTCCATCTCTGGTCGAGAATCACAGACTGGAAACCTTTGTGATCAACCAACCAGCAGTTACTGAAATTACTGCATGCCACATACTGCTGGGTGCTATGGAGTAAACAGAAAGAGGAAATATAGTCACAGACATGCACCTCTTTCTGAAAGCTGGCCTTGCCCTGCACCCTTAATTTCCTTTCTCTAGTTCTTGGACAAGAGACATGGATCCACTAAATAAGCCAGAAGATGGATGCCAAAACTGTATATTGTACATCCCATTTGCTAACACAATATATTACCTGGCAGGATTAGGGAATAGGCTATTCAGATTAACTCAAAGTTTTGTTTAATGGAGAGTTCTTATAGATACTAAAGTGCAGAGAATTAAAATACAATGAAATTCATGGCATACTGGCAATAGAAGGAAAAGCTTAGGACTTTCTCTAATAATTCAGAAGTTACCTTAGGGTCTCTCATAGTTTCAAGTGTCATCATTATGAATGCTAATTATAAATAGTAAGAGGCAGCATGGTGTGGTGGAAAGTGAATTCATTTGGAGAGATTCATTTGGATCCCAGTTCTGTCATTGACTAGCAGTGCAAACTTGAGTACCCCTCAGGCTTCAGTTTCTCCATCCGCAAAGAGGAGAGGTCAGTCTCTAATCTCTAAGGTATCTTCCAACCCTCAGATATTTCCACTGCTAATTCTCACTATACAGCATGGAGATGGGCAGTGTCCTGGTGTACTGACTGCCTGAACAGAGAGTTTTCTGTATTTCATCCCCCAGTGAGACACCCTGGAGCTCAGTAAATGTACAATAATACAATTTACTATAATGTACTTTCCCTTTTCAAGCAATCCAGCTGTCTGAGATCTCTAAGTCCAAGCTCACTATATTTGATGGAGGGTATATTCAAAATGAACAGATGAAATGGTCCCATAAAATATCTCCTACGTATCCTTTTTATCCCTTCATTGACAAGCATAGGGCATCTACATGGGTTGGCTGCTGAGAGTCTGACAATGTTGGGGCAACAAGCCATGCTATTATGATAATTTTCATTCTTCCTTTTTGCTGCTCTGTTACTGTAATTGAAGCAAAATTTTCCTAAGAGGTGCCAGAGGGACTGCAGGAGAGGCTGAAAGGCTCTAGTCTTTATAATGGAAGTGAAGGCTTAACAGGGCAAGTACAAACAGCCTTGAATGCAACTCCTTCCTCAAACCCTATGTCTTTACACATTAGCCATTCACCAGTTGGCTTCAGTGCTTCTCTAGAATCCTAAAGGACTCCTCAACTCATGGTTGCATTGGCTGGAAGGGATTAATAAAGGGATTAATACAGAACAAGGAATCAAAACTAGAAGCAGTTACACATCCCAATACTTAAATCATTCAACCCAACCTAAAACAAGCAAATTGCACAAAAGATAGAAATATTCTACCTCCCAAATTACTTTATCTCATGTGGCAGAGAAAAAATTCATCTTGTGACACACAGATGATAGCAACAAAAAATCAAGCACTTTTGGTTGCACTTATACACAATTGATTTTAAATTCTATGCCTACCTCCTCCTGTCTGCCCAGAATATCTGCACCTGGCAGATAGTAGGTGCTCAATAAGTAACCGTTAACTGACTTATCAACACTTACAGGACACCCCTCTTGCTGTCAAGTGCTCTGAAATCCATTAATCTTCTAGGAAACATTTCTTGGGTGCTTGCTTTTCAACCATCCATTCATTTATCCACTAATTTATTTCTTCACTCAACATTTACTTTATTGAGTATCTCCACTGTCAGATATTGCAATAAATGCTGAGGAGACAAAGGTGAACAAGGCATAGTTCCTGCCTTCAAGTAGCTCATAGTCTATATGACAAAAACTACAGCAGACAGAAAGGAAGTTCTAGGTATAAACTGTCAAAAATTCACAGTCTGGTTGTACAAATAAGATTCAGACAAATTAAATGATTCAAGAGCAATGCAAAATATTATGAAATTCCACATTAAATTATGTAGCCTAGACAATTAAGTGGAAAAAAGGGGTCAGAGAAGGGGGAGTTTGTGTGGGTTGCAAAAGGTGCAGAAGACTTAATGAGGGAGGATGAATGAGAAAGAAAGGTAAGAACTCCCTAAATTTAGGTTTTCATTAATCCCAACATCAGGTTTTTCATGAACACACAAAATTTAAACTAAAATAAATGTTAATCTAAGTGTGTGTGTGTGTGTGTGTGTGTGTGTGTGTGTGTGAGGGGGTGGGACAGGGAGACAGGGGAAGCTAACAGATGCAAATAAATATTCAACACACCCCAAACCTTCAGCTTCTTTCTGTTCTTGTAGATAATAAAGGATTAACCGCATATAAGAATGACAATTTGCCTATGGTGTTGTTCTTTGTTTATCTGGATGGTATTTTTTAAGAGTCCAATTAAGTAAAAAGTGCTGGTCCCAGCCTTTATCCAAGTTATAGTAATGGGCCTGACTGGTCATCAAATAGACAGGAAAGATCAGCTCATCAGCTGATTCTCCATCACCTTATCTTAGAGTGGGTGCTTTTTGTGCACAGAGACAAAATTTTCAGTAGACTTGGAAAAGTATGCCATTTGTATTCTCAGAGTGATTTTCTCTGAAAAATTGAAACCATGGAAAAACTTTCTACGGAATCATACTATTAGAATCACAGTTTTTCTGAAGTTCTTAAAATTTCCTTAGGGTACCAGGGAGTACTTAGGAGGCAAGCTTTGAAAAAAATGAAGGTGAATAAAAAGAATTGAAAAAAATATACAAAAATAAAAATAATTCTAGTTGTAGGTGGATAGTAGAATTTGGGGTTATCCCCCCTCCATTTTCTGACCTTCCTGTACTGTTGTTATATTGTTTTTATAACAACAACAACAACAACATTTCAAATGTCTGGTTGGCATGCTCATTTACAATGGACTTGACATATGTATTTTTCTCTGGGCCTTTTCTAGGACCAAGTGAAGGGAAAGACTATACTGTTTCTCTTTTCCCAAAGAATAGGGCTTCTATTTTAAAACATGCTAGAATTTGGCATTTTTAAAGGATATTCCTTATCAAGGGATGTTAAACAGATTACCATGGGTTGAATATGAAAGGTAACTTTCAGGATTTAAAGACTAAAACAGAGGTCAAGTGATTAAGATGGATTATAGGTGAATGGGAGCAAGAATCAGAAATGCCATTAATTTAAATTTTTATTGGTAGAGGAGTTCAGAATGAATTAAATTTCTAAGGGCCCAACTTCAATACTTGTTGAACCTGACTCAGAAAATGGTATTTTCAAGCATGCTGGGCTCAATTACCATTGCATCTTAAAAGTTACTGTTTGCTGTATTAAATATCACAATAATTGAATCATCCTATTTGTCTAATGTTAAAGGAGAAAAAAAATCTTTGGATATATCCGGGAAAAGAGGTTTGAAATGTGCACTTCAAAACATGTATTTGCTGGGAATAAAGATGTATTAGGTTCAGATTCAAAAGATAAAATGCACATACAAGCTTTTGGTTATCCCAACTGCCACTCTAATGATTTGGCTACAGGGAAAGAAATTCATTATATAACACAATAGTTGTGCCTCTGACAGGGAACTGAAGATCTAACAAAGGAAGGAATTGTCCATTTAGCAAGTGTTCTTAGGTCTTCGAGGCTATGGTTCATTTATTCAGCAACCATTTATTGAGTACTTAACTCTGTGCCAGACCATGTGCCAGGCACTTAGTACCAAAATCCAGGACTATCTGAGATTTAAACATGAATCTTGAGAATCCCAGCCCTTAAAGAGCTCTCACACACCTAATAGTAAAACAATTTGAATGAATGCTAGGGTTATGGCCTATAGAAAGTTCAGAGTTCAGAAGAGACCACAGTTAATTCTGCCTGGAGGTTTTACACAGGAGATGACATTTTAGTTGGCCAAGGTGACATTTTAAAAATATGATTTGGAAATGGGAAGGAGGGACGACTTCCAGCTATAGAAAGTAGTATGATGCAAGGCAATGAGACATAAGTTACAATGGCATATTTAAGGACTGGTTAGAGCATAGGATAAGTGGGATTAAGGTGTTGGGGAGTGGTAGGGATGATAGGGGAGAGACAAGAAGTAAAACCAGAAAGGTAAAACAGGAGCAACTTGTTGGATATCTTGAATGCTATAGGTATGGATTGGCTTTATTCCATAGGAAATGGGAAGTCCCCTCCCCAAGGTTTTTAAACAAAATGGCAATATCAGACCTATTTGTGTTTTCAAAAGACAACTCTGGAGAAAATTAGAAGGCTGCATTAGAGGTGAGAAAAAGACTAGAGGTGGGAAGACCAATTGGAAAGCTATTGTAACAACTGGAACAATACAAGCAGAGGAGCAGATTAGGAATGAGAATGAAGTGTCTGCTGGACTTCATGGTGAAGATTCCAAAATGGAATTGACTATATGGGTTTGGAGTTTGGAAGAATGACTGGGACAAGAGATAAAGATTTGAAGAGTCATGTAAGTCATAGCATGGCAGCATTCAGAAAGTGAGAAGAAAAAGGGGCCAAGAAAAATGTCTTGAGGAACATCAACATATAAGAGATAGAAATAGGAAGAAAAACCTCAGAAGGCAACTGAAAATAAAAGTAGAGCAATAGGAGGCGAATCTGGAAATTGATGATGTCACAAAGGCCAAAGAAGGGATGTACGGTCCACAGCATCAATAATTGTAGAGGTGTCAATCAGGATGAGGATTGAGAACTGACCGCAGGACTTGGCTATTAAAGGAGATCATTGGTATCTTAATGAGAGCAGCTTCAGCAGAGTTGTGAACATGGGAGGCAAGTTTGAAAAATGAATGGAAGATGAAGAAGTAGAGACAGGAGGATAGATGACTACTCTTCCAAGATATTTGACAATAAAAAGAAGAATGATCTCATGTACTTTTGGCAATTTGGCCAAAGGTATACAACAAAGCACCTCTGCAAATTGCCATCCTTGAGGGGCACTTAAATTTGAATTTTCAAACCTGTAGTTTAGGATCTTGGTATTTTGGGAATTTTTAATTCGATTCCTGCCCTGTGCTCCTCTCTACCCTTATCCTGCCACCTTTCCAACCCTTCCCATGTATACGCAGAGCAGGCAAACATTTCTGGTAGAGTGCTTCTAGAATAAAGTTATCTTATGACCTTGAGGGGCATTCTGTTCCTTGTATATTGTTCACACTGTTCTTCTGAGAGAGTGCCTTCCTTTAGAAACCTTATATTCTGAAAAAGCATTGTTGATAGAATTGTAGTGGTTAAAAATGCTCATGTCTATTTTTGAAAATAGTGCAGAACATTTTAATTTGACATTTCTAAATCTCTGGCATGTCTGCTCTTCAGCAAGTCCAGAGCTCAGGAGTGTTTTGGCAGGTTAAGAAAACACTAAGATGTCATTATATTCATCTTCCCAGCCAGTTAGGCATTGGTTCTTGCTATAGCATTCAAGGGCCATAATGCAGCCTGTATGCTAAATCGATACCTTACAAAACTCCTGCATAACTGTTGGTTTATTATTGAAAGCAAAGGAGGAACAAATCAATTCCTTAAGTGTCAAGGACATTCTTGACAAAGGACTGGATGGAATGGGCAGGCTCAGTGCCATGAAAGAGCCCAGTGAAATGGAAAGTTGTACATTGTGCTCATGGACTCCTTCCAGATCAGTGGGCGCGTTCCAGGCTGTTCATATTTGCCTGTTGGGCTTTCCCAGCCCGGAAGCAGAGCAGGTTGGCTAATGCTATGGAGATATAATCTGGTATCAAGGGACCTTCTCTGATGGCAAAAGGACCCACAAGCATTAAAAAACAGATGTCAATAGCAATTCTTAGGAGCCTCAAGAGTACACACAAAGTTTTAAGTCACATGGGGGCAAATGGGGGTGAAACAAGATGTTAGGCTGTTGAACAATTCAACTGATAGATTTTGTGGTGTAGGGTATTAGAGAAGAAAGTGGAGAATAGGCAGGGAAGCCTGATATCAAGAGAGAAGCAGCTCATCAGCATTTTGATTTTTTAGTCTAAGAAGGGGCCTTAGGGATCATCTAGATCAGTGGTTCTCTACTCTGACAGCACATCAGACTCACTGGGGAGCTTCCATAAAATACGGATGGTTAGGTCTCACTCCAGACCAATTAAATCAGAAACTCTGGAGATGGTATCTAGCATCACTATTTTTAAAAAACTCTGGGCAGATACCACCATGTGCCTTGCCATGTGACAGAGTAGTCCGGGATCCAGGATCTCTGGCAGCCAGTCTTCAGGAAGAGGTGGGAAACAAAAAAATAACATCCAGGTCGATGGAAGAGAAACAGACACTGATGCCCCAGGCTGGCTGCAGAATATCCCAGCAGCTTGGCCTCATTTGTCAAGTTCTGTTGGATTCCTGTTTCAAGTTAATCCCCATGGCTTTTTATCTCTGTGTCTGAATTTCTTCTGCTTATAAGTACTCCAGTCATCAGGATTAAGATCCAACCTCATTCAGTTAGACCACACCTTAATGAAAAATAAATCTTCAGGAGGTCCTATTTACAATGGGTTCACAACCATGGGAATATGGATTAAGATTAAGAACATGTCTAAACTGGGGTACATAATTTAATGTACCACACTCCTTATTTCCTTCCTTAATTTTAGTAGGAAGAGCACCAGGTAAAAAAACAAATGAAATTCTTAAATTCATTTTCAAAAAATACATAAATCATTCTTGACAGATGACAGAAGCTAAGAAAGAGAGAAAAGTTAACTTGCAAAGACATATTTGAGGAGAGAAGAAAAGCTTTGAGGAAACTCTGGATGGCATCCATTTTCACATAAAAATAAGAAGTGATTCTTCAGCTGGATTGGAGAGGTGTGATGAGATGACTGAAGCATATTTGGAAGAAAAGCTATCATTATTTAACTGGACATTTACAAGAGGTCATCAAATCATTATATAAGAGTTATAAGGGACTGAGCAACTCAAGTTAGAAACATACATTTTAATGGGCCCGGGTATCTGCAAGCACCTAGTGGTTTGCTGAAATATGGGATGTGAAACAACTTCTGTTTACTTTGTTTCTGATTACAAAATTAGTATGTGCTTACTGTAAGAAATTTAGAATATACAAATAAAAGCCAAAAAAAAGAGAAAAATCTTAACACTAAGAAATAACTACTCTTACCATTATGATGCATATCCTTTCATATTTTTTTCTATGCAGAAATGCAAATATTATTGACTTAAAATATTTTTCTTTCAATGTAAACAATGATATGCCCAGAGTCAAAAAATTATAAAATACTAAAACATATAGAATAAAAAATAAAACTGTCAAAGTCAAATACTTAATGTATACCTGTATGTAAATATTCATTTTCTCAAATAAAAAGATCATGGTGCATGGTGAAAAAAAAAAAAAAAAGCTCTCCCTATGATTCCAGTGTGAAGTCAGGGTTGAGAACCACTGCTCCAGCTCAATACTGTTAATTTAAAAACTGGGAAAATGAGGCCCAAAGAGGGGAGATGTCTTCTAATTATGATGGTGGTAGACTTGAGACTAGAACAGATGTTATTAGGTCAGTAATAGAGAAACAAGAGAGTTTCTTAGTAGAATCTAATCATTAGTTTCATCTTAATTTCTTATCTTTTTTGTTTGTGTGTATAAGTCTCTGATAACATTTCACAAGCATTCTAATAAAATTAGGACATTTAGAACATAACTCTTTTCATTGAATGAGCATGATGGTCATTCACTAAGTATTTTGAACATCTACTATGTGCCAAGCCTTGTGCTGGATGCTCTGGGGGCTATTTAAGGCCTTCAAGGAACTCTGCACTTGGAAGGCTGAGCAAAGAAGAAGGATATAAGATAAGACCATCAGAGAGTCTGATCCCCTGGGAAAGTTGATTAGTTTTGCTAACGGAAAATAGCTCTGTTTCTCAGCCACATATTCTCCCCTCTTTGGACAGTGAAACAGTAATGTTTAGCACTTATAGAATGCTTGTAGAAGTTAGTCCTTTTTGACAAGTGGGGTAGTCATGGTAAGGGGTGCCTAGGTAAGAAAGAGCCAGGAACAGTATCTCTGGACTTCACTATCACTCAAGGGTTTGGCACCTCTCCTGAGAGAGGGAATGTGGTCTGGGGAAGTGGTGTATTTTCATGGAAAAGATATGGGTATGGGAAGGTCATATATAATTTGGTTTGAATCCCAATTTCCTTCATTATTAACTGTATGCCTGGGAAAACAACTTCCTGAGCCCTGTTTAAGATGAGGATAACAATGTTGACAACACCCCTCTCTCTACTCCCTACTCTCAGAGGTCTCATCCCTCCTTTGGTTGCTGTAAGGAACAGGGTTCAGCTACAGCAGTGGCCTGTCACTGGTCTGGGGAGAAACTACACGTCTACAAAATACTGGCTATTTTCATACATGTGTGCTTGCATTTTCACATTTATACTAATAAATCCCCACTTTTTTGTCCCCCCTTTTATTTCCACCAGAGTTTTCACCCAGTAACTCCCTCAAGGTGGATTGTATGGCTCTGGGAGTCCTCGTGGTGCTGCTACTTTAAGTTCAATGTAAGTTTGTAGTTCTACCTCCTTGTACTATGCCATTTAACATGGGGAGTGGATTGGGTTTATTGGCTACCTTTGAGCACATATACATTCTTTCCAGAGTGATAATCCTTATCCTAAATGTGTTCCAAATTTGTGCAAACCATATTATGTTCCTATGATCAAAATTATGGAAAGAATCACACATTTACTTTCAATTTTATCTTATGGATGCAATTTGATGTTACACTGACCTGCTATGTCATTGTCATTTGTACTATGGAATCTTTTTTTTTTCATGCAAACTTGTTTGTCTTTTAGATCAAATCTACTTATTTCTAGAATATAATTAGAAGTTGAACATACTTGATATATTTTATTGTCATTTTAATCTCTCATCCTTTTACACACTCAACTAATATATCTACTTCACAGGATTACAGAAACTAATGGATGTGAAAGTGCCGAGCACATAATAGGTGTTAAATAAATACTGGTTTCCTTGTACCCCTTAAGCATTTTTGAAGACAGTCACATTCCCTCACATATTTGCAGGTGTTGAAATGTCCAAATAATTTTCTTGTCTATTAATAATGTTTTCTCCCTATAACAACCCATGACATAGGTAGTCATATCATTTCCTATTTTATAAATGAGGAAAATAAAACAAGACAATGTACTCCCCCTGCTCCCCTCATGTTACTAGAGGAGTTAGTTGAGTCAAGACTAGAACTCAGAGCTTTGAAATTCAGACCTGGGGCTCTTTCTGCTTCCCTTTATCACAAGATAGCTTCCTGTGGCTGTAATGAGGGACAGCACTGATGCCATTAGTTAGTGCACAAGAATCAGAATTAAGTTGAAATTGATTATTTATATTAGTGCAAGGTTGACAGTTGCCAAGGTATATTGGGAGAATGAGCTTTTATCCGAGGCCAAATGAATGAGATCTTTCTTGAGTTACAAACAAAGACAGCAAGCAGGAGCTCAGTGTATATATGCCACAAGTCTGGGTCTCCAGGACAGCTGATTAAAGAGAGACCTACTACTAACATCATTCTTCCTTACCTATGAGCATTAACACCCTTCTGAGTCAGTTCCTAAAACTTTCTATATATAAAGAATATGAATGGTTTGGCTAGGCCTTTCTCCTAGGTTGAGAAAGTTCAAGTTAGCCCTGTTGTGGGTTGATTGTTCCCCCTTTCTTTTCACTCCTCACTCAGTAACTGACTCATCATATGACCTTGAGCAGTGGCTTTGTTCTAAACTCAGCACTTGAAGCATGAGGCTAAGAATACAGACAGGCTCCCAGGGTGCTCAGGTGGACTAGATAATTTCTGCTTTTCAAATGTAAAGGATTTTCTAGAGTCCCATGGGGCTGAGGATCCCCTGAGGTGATGTGACAGGGGGCTGGCCCATCATGCCCACAGCCTGTGTCTGCTGGCCCCATCTGAGTCTAGGCTGCCTGCCAAGTGCTATTTTGGAAACAGTGCTCATGCCGTCCGTCTTTTGAAAGTTGTGGACGTTCTGCTTCATGGGAACGCATGCGGCAGAGTGAACTGAGACAAACATCAGTGTCACTACTAGAGCTTTAAGCAAAGTGAATATGTCCACATTCAGGGCCATACCCAGTACTTGGTACATAGTAGCTTCAATACATATGGTGGATGATATTCCCCTGGTAAGGCACAGGAAACAAGCAACTAGAATAGGTTCCAGCAATAGCCCTGGAACAAGGTCCTGCAGGCCTTTTGCTTTGCCTGGCATTACTCTATTAGTTCTTGGTTCTTGTGGGAGTTCCAGGATCCCAGAGGAAGTTCTAAAGCAGCCAGTGCAAGGAGTAGTGTCTATTTACCAACTGGTATGGAAGTATGTCATATTTTAACAACAGGTATGCCTCACTGGTGGATTTGCCCAAAGATGGGCCTTGTGCTTGTTTACTGAATGAATGGATCAGGTCATTTGGAGTTCTTTACATTACAGATAGATTCAATGAGGCATACTTGTCAGTATTGCCTTTCCTTTATGAATATCTTTTCAGTAGTGCAGTTGTTGGGTAAAATGAGATCTGCTTCCAGAATCCTAAAAGTGCATGGGGGGGTGGGGATTATGGGTAGGGTTGTTTCAAGACATTAGTCAGGAAGAAGAGTGTTCGTATGACCCAAGATAAAAATGAAATATTATTTTAGCAACTTCACTTTGCCTCAGGTAAAAAGGCAGAAGTGCAAAAGACAAAGGAAAAATCACAGGCAAAATCCACAGCCTTCTTAGGGATGGACACTTGTCTATGAATGGGTTTTTGGCAACTTTAATAGGTTATTTGAGAATTAAGCATCCTTTATAAGCCAGCTAAACCAGCCAAGGCATCTTTTCTGTCATACGTTTAGGGGCAAGTAGGTAGCCATCTACATTGTATGATGGGAGGTTTGTAAAATGGTCCCCCCCCTCCCCGCCCCCAAGAATCTTTTCCACCACAAGGCTGAAATGCTATAATTAGAAATTCTTTCCTTGTCAACCAGCCTGCTCTAATTTGAAGGGGCAAGAAATTAACTCACACTTTAGCACATAATAGCTCATTAGCTCCAGCTGTCTTTTTGGAACGCAGGAAACAAGGTCCTCAGATGAGGGACACAGAACAGAATGCTGGGATGGGTGAGAGCAGGGAGAAAAAGGACTGGAGACTGTGGCAGCATCATGAGCAGCCTGGAGTGGGTAGAGACATGGGGAGCCCTAAGCTGCCTGGGAGAAGTGGGTCCCAATGGTAAGGGGTGTGAGGAGACTGACCAATGGAAAAGGAAGGAGAAGGAGACCAAGCATAGGCTTTGTCCACTTGCACAATAACAGTCCGAGATCACAGCATTCTTTGTCCAGAAAAATCTCATTAAAGGGACAGTAGTGTTCATTTGGAATCAGCATCATTAGACGCTTTCTCACATAAGAAATCTGGATTTTTCCTTTTACTCTGAAAACTCAGCTGTAACTCAGGAGGCCCATCACAAGTCAAATGGTGTCTTCAACAGTCTACAGCCTCTATATAAGCTGAATAACCTAAATGCCAGAAGTTTATCCCATCTTCAGTCACTAGCTTTAGAAAAGGCCTCCATTGCCCATCATTTCCTGCTTCCTTCCAGCAAAGAATTCCCTACCCCTAACCCCAGGTGCTAGGCCTGCAGGTTGTTGCTGTAGATGGGACTTCCAGGTTATAAACTCTTACTTAGCACCTCTGGAACAATGTAAAGTTTCAGAACCTTCTGAGCAGGCACTTTTTCTGTCATACTGGAAGTTGCTTTTTAAAATTTTCTCCCTCACAGTTGCATAATATGGCCAGTTCTCTTAATTCCTTATTTACTTTTATCCCCCAAGCAATGATATCACAAATTAGCAGTTTGCAGTGTGTTGGAAATAATTCAGATGAAGTTCTTATATCTTGGGGCCCACATGAGGAGGTATCTTGGTGATCTTGGCCCTAATTTGGTTGGGCTGGCTTAAACTTAAACAAGAGGTATGCAAGTATTCCTTCACATGGAATTGAATGTGGAGTCCCCAAGAATCTCTCTGCCTGAGGTCCCCCCTCCATTAGAAATCCTTACACTATATATACTCTTTGAAGTAAAGGTACTCTGTCTCTAAAAGATAACTGTTTAATTGCCAATATGCAACCCTGGCAGGGGCCATAGTTACTCACAAATAGCCATTGCTGCATTGGCTCAGATCAGTTATCATGAAACAAGAGGCAGAGTAATCCTGAGGGAACAAGACACTACTTTGAAAGGCAGTGAGACATTGGAGAAAGTCTAAGAAATTTGGGCCTGTTGGGGAAAGAGCTAGAGCTGAGGGTGGTAGGAAATGCCTGGTCAACTGGCATCAGCATGGGGATTTTGGGTGCTTTGGAAAGGGAGAGGGTGTTGAAAGTAGGTTGGGATATATCAAGAATAAATCTGGCCTATTTCCTTCTTTTGCCAATGCCAAGGGCAGATAACCTGTCTTTCTGTTGTTCTTTCCTCCATCCTCTCCTCCATTATCAGAGTGTTTCAGGTTCTTACAGAGCATTTTCCTTGGCTGCCTTATGAGAGGCCTGACTCTGGGGACTGGCTGGGCTTTCTCAATTCTCCTGACTCATTCTGCAGACTCACTGTCCTCTCCAGTGACCTTCTGAGGGCCCTGAGCTCACGGCCTTGACTTTGCTGGCTCAGGGAGGTCTCTGATGAGGGAGAGTTGGCAGCTGACCTGTGCTGCAGTTTTGTTGGCTTTGCAAGATCAGAACACTATTTGTTCTGCTGGGGGAAAAAGGCATTGCAGAAATGTCCATGGTCCCTGACAGCACCATTTGCCCTTTAGCAGTATCAGATAGCCAGTGCTGGAAGACTATTTGAGTTGTTAGATGTTAGGAATGAAGCAAAGCTGTCTAGTAGATTCTAGGATGAGCAGCTGAGACTAGACTTAGGCTTTCATTTCAGATGGCTTACATAGTGTACAGTATTTATTCAGTTGTAGCTCTTCAATGTAATCTCAACCTACACAGTAGAAAATCAAGAGAAAACAATATTTGCTTAATATAATCTCTTGACCCCATCACTCTTTTTCATATTTAGAAACAGTACCTATGCTATTCATAGAGACTTCATTAATTATGGCATGCTTTCTTCTCAAGCTGGTAGTGGTGAGGGGCTTGGAAAGTTAAATGGAAGGTGCAAGAGACTGCTGGTCAAGTCTGAACTTCACCCTCCAGTCCTGACCCTCCACCAGTTTCCTCCCCCTCTCCCCATCTCTGAGACTGGAGGTGCTAATCTTTCTGATCCTGAATTCTTCCCTAGATACAGGAAGTGTTTAAGTGGAGAAGTACACTACAGCAGCTGCCTGCTATTTGTCCCTCTGACCAAAGAATCTTAAGACCCAGATGGGAGCATGGATAGGAAAGGAAATCTTTCATGCAAGCATCTTTTTTGAACTTCACCTCCCTCTCTTGTGGATAACATGAAGAATTGCTAAATGGAGAAAGAAATGTTAGAAAAGCCATACTTCAATTAGTTTGAACACGGATTGTCATGCAACTCTGGCGGAATCAATGCTTGAAAAAATAATGGCAAGAATCTCCAACTCTCTTGATAGGTTGCTGAGATAGAGCTGGCTGGGGACCTGATGCTCACTTATTTTGGACTCATCTAACCTTTTTCCATCTTAGAGAAAAACGAGCAGAAACCTGAGAAGGGAATGAAGTGAGTGAATGTGGCATTTATCTGTTTGTTCGATGCTAACTTTTCAATTATTTTGCATACTCTAGAGGTTTGCCTTAATCCGTGTTTTTCCTCCTAGAGGGCAGGAGTCACCTCTTCTTTATTCTCTATGTAGTACAGCACCAGCCACAAAGTGCAAAGCAGCCTGTGATTGGATTTGTGCTAGCCGCTGGAACTGAACCCTGGAACTGCAGCCCTGGGTTAGGTCAGCACTTGGCTTTTCTGGGTAGATAAAGATGACATTGGCTGCCCTTGCACCTTCTGATTTAACTTAGCCATAATGTGTTTTGTATCCATTTGGCTTGCCTCTGTGACCAAGTGTACCCCTCTCCCTGGCCCCAGAAAGAGTTCCCATTTTCTGCTACACTAAGCACACTAGGTATTTCACTACTTTGCTGTGAGCAACTTGACGGCATGACTTGTTTTTTCATTTCTGTGTACCCCAATGCATGTCGACTCCTAGTTAATTGAATTGAGCAGGTATTTCAGTACCTTGCACTTAACCTTGAATTGCTGGCATTGGCTCATTAAAAGAAACTTTACACTTGGAAGAGAATAACTACTCTAAAACAAATAGCAAAATTTCCTATGCCATGTAAACTACTTAAGCTGACGTCACAGTACTATACCAGGGGAAGAAGGGAGAGAAGGGGAAAAGGGAACTAACAGTTTTTGAGGTTCTTGTATATAACAGAAGATTTGCATGTACTGCCTCATTTAATTTTTTCATGGTGGCTCTCTGAGGTAGGGATAATCATTCTCATTTTACAAATAAGGAAACAGGGTCAGAGACGTAAAGTGACTTTCCTAAAATCGCACAGCTTAGCAAGTGGTAGAGCAAATCTGCCCAATTATGTTCTCCTATTATACCCTAATGTGGCAGCAGAATTTGGGGAAACATTTAGTTGGCCTTGTTTTGTGCATCATTTCCAGACCTCAGTTACATAACTGCAAACATTACCTCTGTAAATAGCCAAAATTTTTGGACTGGTCAGATGGTGAAATATAAAGTGTCAAAATGTGGTCACCTGTTAGTTTCCGTCTTTGGAATATTTTGTTTAAATTTTAGTCAGCCTTGCCAGTGTAGTTCTAAAGGTTTGCCTCAACTGTCACCACTGGGGCAACCACCAATTCTGGTATAACCTAGAGCTGAGTACCTAAGAGTAATCTGGAGAGTTGTTAAAAACATAGATTCCTGAAGACCCCCACAAAGGTTAATTCTACAGGTCTGAGGTAGGGCCCATAAATTTGCATTCTAATGCCACTGACCATGCTTTGAGAAACACTGGTGCATAGCAGCACATCCTCGAAGAGGTTTTCCTCATAAAAGAGCCCTATGGTCAAATAGGTTTTGGTAACTCTGAGTTAAGAAAAAGAAATTGATTTCTTTACTGCAGGGCCTTCTCTATGTCCTTAGTGGGTTCAAATGCATTGTGAATTTTCAAGAGGGGGCTATAGTTGGCAAAATTAATTCCTAATTGAACCCTCTAATCCAGGGAGTATCTCATGTCTGTAATAACATTTGGTACATAGGAAGCACTCAACTAATTGCTATTTATTATGGAGGCTTTAGATTTGATCTCAATTGTAAGAAGGGAAATACAGTTCAACTTCATTATTTAGGGCTAAATCGAAGTCAGATCAGTCTTAATCAGGGTCTGAGTTATAAAATGTTCTTAGATGAACACTGACGTCTATACAGGGATCTTTAAAGGCTAAAGGAGGGCTGCTGTGATATTTTGTATGGACACAGTGCAGATTCTTTTGTCCTGCTATGATGAACAGATGAGAAGGATGTGAACTAAACTTAACCCTCTGTTTCTTAATAAGTGCTTCTAAGACACTTAAAAAGATTAAGTATCTTGTTAATATTATCTCAAAGGATTCCTTCCCTCCTTGTATAGGGTGAAGATAAGTTCAGCTCATCTGTGTCTGAGCACCCCAAATTCAGAACTGCTAAGGCTGAGAAGAGGAGACTTGTCATGTTGCACAGTGATTCTCACTTTACTGTGTATACTGGTTATCTGGGGCACTTGTACAGATTCATAGGTCTTACTCTCAGGGGTTGGGCATCTTCAATTTTTAACAATCGCTCCAAGCTATTCTGTTTGTTTAGGGAGGCTCTTAGAGCTTTCATGCCACTGAGGGTAGAGGAACTGGCTTCTTCCCTTCTACTAAGGGGGAGAGCTAATGGCATGGAAGAGTTAATTAATCATCTGAGAGGAAGCTTCCCTGCTACATGTGGATGCATTTGGTCATTTTTCTTTGCATGTCTATTTTTTTCTTTATTTGGCCTGAAAAGAATTCTGGAAAATGGCTCCAACTTGTTCTCATTCTCCACTCGGAAAGCTAAAAGTGATCAGAATGCTGTAACTCTGTGTTCCATAGGATAAAAAGCTCTGTGTACAGGGAAAATGGAATTTACTGTTGGCATTGACTTTGGGATTGGCTTTCATAACTAAGGTTTTAGTTCCAAGGAAACAGAATATGGAATTTATTATTAAACTAAATTTATTTTCTCCCCTTTGCTGGTCTGATTTTTACTTTATATTGGAAAGAGTATGAACTTGAGAATAAAACCAAACTAGAGTCACAGTCCAGCTTTGCCCTTATTAGTGGTGTGGCTGTGGGAAAAATTTTTGACTTCTTTGAATATCTCTTCTGCTTATCTGTAAAATGTATTTAAAAATAACAACCTCCCAAGGTTGATGAGAGTATAAAATGAGACTACATATGTAAAGCACCTGGCCCAGTTCCTAGCACATTGTAGGTGCTCCCTAAATATTAATGCTCCTTCACAGGAAACATTTCACACAAATCTAAATGTGTTTTTGCACCCAGGCCATTTTTTTCTAAGCAAAATATCCTGTAGAAACATGACCCTCCACCTTCTCTAGGCTTCAGTTTTCTTATTTGTAGAATGGGCTAACAATACTTCATATGGACTAAAATTATATAAAACATGTAAAAGCATTTAGCAGATGCCTGGCACAGCAATAAGAGGTTACTGTTAGTAGCAATTATTACTGGTATTGTTATTACCCCTCATTTTCTCCTTACCACTGTAAAAATTCCAAAAAATAATAGAACAAATGGTTTTGCTTTGGATGAAAGACTGTCAGTGTGATTTCTTATTTTTATGAAAAGTTGTAAGTAATTGTTAATTTGTGCCAGAAACCTAAATATAACTTTTGGCATCTAACAGCAAACTCTTTGTCACTGGCAACATACCACCAGGAGCTCCTAATAAATTGGTATTTTGTTAAACCCACTTAGGCCTGAAGTTGTGACAATACAACATAGTTAAAAATGGCCTCTAAGGAAAATATTTTAAAAGCTCAAAAGATGAAGATGTTTTTAGAGAAAGTATACATTCTGAGTTTCAAAATGAGGTACAACATTACTCCTTTTAAAAGCAGAAAGTTGGAATTTCTCTTTTGAAAATAAAGGAAAAGACAGGGTGTCCAGAATATTTGTGCTTGTAATCTTAAGGTAGTTGTTTTAGCACTTCATATAATAATTCCGCAAATGTTTACTTGCTTTAAAAACAGTTGAATTGTTTCTTTTCCTAGAGACCTTAGGACCAGTTGTTTTACTGAGAATAGCCTTTCATGGTCTGTCATTCCATAGATGGTACCTTTTACTTGAATACGTGAAGTCCTTCTAGAGCAGTGCTTAATCATCAATGAAAGATAACTTTACGCACAGTATCTTTTTAGTCATGAGTAAATTTTATTTTATTCTACGTCTAAAAAAAACTGGTAAACCTTATATTGCATATTGAGTGGTTCTCTAGTCAGTTGAATATCGAAGTCTATTAATTTGAATGTCCCAGTCCATAACAGTGTTCAATAACAAAACTATATGATAAAATAAGAATCAGTCCATCAAGCAGATTTTGAGAAGTACTTAGGTACTTAGGGTGTGTGTGGGTGGGTGGGGGTGGGTTGATAGGGAGAGGAGGGGAAAGGAGGGAGAGACAAAGAGTGGCAATGAGCTGTTGTCATATTGTGTGCAAATTAACAGTTTTTGAATTCTTGACAGAGATTTGAGGGCCTGTTGACTCAGCCACTGTTAGGACTTTGAGAAAGTCACTGAATTTCTCCTGTTAGAGGAGAGATGATAGTATATCATGCCTTTTTGAGACACTGACATGTTTATGTTCCATGGATCAACAGAGCTCCTTTGTGTGCAAGGTCTTTTAAATTCAGATATTCTTTGGTGATAAACAAAAAACAAAACCTCAGCTGCTATTTTTATGCGGCTTGTGTAGGGAGCAGCTGAAGGACCCTTATCCCAACTCTTGACTGGCTTCCTCAGCAAGAAAAAGCATTTTCTGCTTTGTACACTCAAATTTTGCTGTTCCCAACCTTCTCATTTGGTACTATTTGGCACAATTCTTTTCATTACCAACATTTATTTATTGTGTACTACTTGGATTCAGGCATTGCATTGCTGCATTTTAATTGGGACGAGGGAAACTGCTTGGTCAAGGGATTTGTGCAGATGGCTTTTAAAGCATGGATAGGCAATCTTTTGTCCTGGGGTCTCAGGCAACTCTTTTGAATGTATCATGCGTAGTACCAAAAGTGTGTATGAAGGAAACAAGTATCATTAGAAATTGTACTTTAATATTATATTCTTTTGAATGTCTTCAAGTGATGTTATATAGAGACACACAAGGGTGCACTAAACCACTACAGTCTATTTCCATGTAGTATGTGAAACTATCAAATATGTTATTTGTGTTGATTTGATGATGGCATTGGTGAACTCTGGCTCTTATGGATGACTAGAATGCCTTCATTTAGCTTAAAAGATAGTGGTCTTGAAGACATAATGCTGAGTGAAATAAGCCAGACACAAAAGGAGAGATATTGTATGTTACCACTAATATGAACTCTGTGAAAAATGTAAAATAAATGTCTCATATTGTAGAATATATGGGGACCCACAGATAGACAGCAGCTAGTGAAGGGGGAAATGATAATCTTATAAGAACAGAAAAGATATTGAGGCTGATCTTAATGATATGGGAATGCTCAGATGTGATTATGGTTCATTAATTTTCTTTTGGCATGGTAGGAGCATATTGGAAGGAATGAAATTATTTCAGGATATTTGTTTTTCCCATTGCTTTGTTTTGTTTTGTTTGGAAATGTTTTTTATTTGATAAATAAAGTCATTTAAAAAGAATAGTTGTTTCCTTTTCTAAATATCCAAAGTAAATGGATGAAGATGAATTATTTCTGACCTGTATACATTTTTGAAAGGCTAATATTAAGCATAATCAATAGGTAATTGTTCTAGAATGTACTTTGTAGCTATTTTCAAGAAAGGTAAAGTGTAGCATCCAGGTATTTCAAACATACTTATTCTTAGATGAAAGAAAGCAAATAGATTAAATATGTATAAATAAGCAAAGGCTCAGCTTTATGAAGCTTGTACAATATCAATTACTGGAACACTATAGTAGACAGGAGTAGCTACAAAACCTTCAACATTAAGAACATTATAACATATTGAAATCAAATAAAGGATCTCAGGTATCTTTCATTGACTCTCAGAGTCATAGAATGTTAGATATGGAAGGGAAATTTGATATTATCTTGTTTAAACCCCTCATTTTACTGATGAAGAAACCCAAGCCCAGAAACAAGTGACTTGCCTGATATCATAAAAGTAGTAGGTGGAAAATCAGGGCAGAACCAAGAAAGTTCAGCATCAGCAGAAGCTAAGGAAAGAAGTACTTCAAGAAAAAGTGGATAAAAATCAGTGTGTCAAATACCACAAAGAACAATTGAGAGACAGCTCTTGGATTTGGCAAGCAAGAGATCATTGGTGGCCCCAAAAGAGAAATTTTGGTAGATTAGGGAGAATGGAAGCAGATTATGGGAGTTAAGAACAGAATGGGGGATTGGAAATGGAGACAACTCACACAAATCCAAGATCAGAGGAATTAGGACAGCAAATGGAGAAGGATGGTAGAAAACGCAGGTTAAAGCAGTGATGTTTTGATGATGTTTTGAAAAGGAAGAAAAGGAGCCCTGAGCTCCAACCTTTTAATGTTTCTCAGACAGAAAATAATAAATTGTGGAGTTGATTAGCCCTTCCAAAGCAACACCCCCCACCCCAAAATAAAAACACAGCAAGACTGAACCCCTGAACCTGACACCATTCAAACTATTAGTGTAGAAGGAGGGACACAGGCTAGAAGTCAGGAGATGCAGGCTTCAAGGTGAACAGAGGCCAACCCCTATCCTTCCTGTAGTTATCTTTGACAAGTTTATAGATTTAGTACCTACTCCCAAACCTAAAACTCAGCTGAAACCTTGACATTTCACTTATTTACTTTCTTCTATAGTAAGGTGGAAATGTAGCTTGGGGACATTTTTTCAAAAAAGTCATTGAACATGTTCACTTCTGGTTGAAGGTAATTAATGAGGGAAATCACCTTGAATTCTTATTAACTGGGCTAATTTGGAATGAGTTTGAAAACATGGGATCCACTTAAATTATGAGCCTGGAACTGATCTCTCTGTGGTCGCAAATATCAACAAGGCCTAGATGGGTATTTCAGTTTTTTGACAATTGATATTCTGGCTGGTGCTTGAATCAGTTATTCAGTCAGCCCCATGGATGGTTAAGAAGTTGAAAGGACTATATTACTGGTGGCTGCAGACGGGGGTATTAACATCTTTCATGCCTGTGAGTGCTGTAGAGCTGTAGCCAAGGAGAGATACATCAAAGAACATGAATCTGTAATAACATTGTGGATTTGGTGCTGAAAATGTATTTAAATCAAGTATGCTGCAATTATGCCATTGCATGATTATCTCATTTAATTCTCAACAACAGTCATGTGTAGTAGATATCATTATCCCCATATTACAGTTTGGAAAACTGAGGTTCAGGGAGGTTAAAAGACTTGTACAAGGTAGTATAGCTAGTAAGTGGCAGGGTCGAGATGTAACCCAAGTCTGACTCCAAGTTGTTACACCTTCTTCTAGGCTACCACTTTAGGGCCTCCACTCTTCCCTCTCTTCCCTTTCTATATCATTTTCCCTCCTCACTGAAGTCTTTCCCCCTCTCTTAAAGAATTCCATGTCTTTGGGCTCTTTTACTTATGAAAATCTGCTCACATGACAGGGTCTGCGCTGTGAGTCACATGCATCTCAATATGAATTTAGAAAGTGCCACCTCTTCCAAAGGAATTTGTGTCATATCTTTTGGGTGTGGAATGAAAGTCATTGACTTCTGTTAAAAGGGATGCTGTAATAGGTGGGGATGGGGGGAGATTGGATGTTTTGTGTGTTCTTTTTTACTTATATTTTTATTTTTATTCTTATTATTTTTAATTTTATTTTCTTTGGAGTAATGAAAATGTTCAAAAATTGATAGTGGTGATGAATGCACAACTATATGATGATACTGTGAATAATTGATTGTACACTGTTGATGATTGCATGGTATGTGACTATATCTCAGTTAAATTTCAGGGGAAAAAAGAGCACTCTGGGGTTGTGGATAGAATGGACAGGAGGATGGCAAAGGTGGATTCAGGGGAACAAGTCATAAGGATATTTCACTAGATTGAGTTGACTTTTTTTCTCATGGATTACCGAATATTCCTAACATAATATTTACATTTTCATCACGTTTAACAATGACAAAGGGTATAATTTCTGCTGTGTTGTAAATATTGACAGTTACATAAAGCTGTTACAAATAAAACTATTCCATCTCTATTTTAAATGGGTACAACAGGAATCTAAAAACCATATCTAAAGATTACATGGACTAGCTCTTCTTTAACAGTCGGTATTTTAAACCATTCTTTTTTTCTCTTCTAATTCCATTCCATATTCCCCACAGAATTCTATCCTAATTTGCTACATTTCTAAGCTTGAGAATCTTTTCCTGATTTACTCGTTACACTTTTCTGCAACAAAAACACATATATAAATTACCAAAAGGCATTAAACTAAATATGGATTGAGAGATCATTACAATTATTATTAGTACACAATTGATCAAAAGAACACAAATCTTCTATAAATAAGTATTGAAATAAAATTGTTTTGGATATCAAGAAATAAAAAGGGATTCTGGCACCAGTGAGCAGAGGGCTCACTGTGTGGGGGTGGGGATCAGAGGGCCCATCCCAGTGCTTGTGACATCCAGTCAGGGAGGTAGCACCTCTTCTGCTTATGTATAAAGCTGGCACTGGTCCCACTGCTTAGACTGGCTGTATTTGGACAAAGGGGGATCCAGTCCCGGGAGGAGGGGAGAAAAGATGACCTTTAGGATCCAGAGATTCATGAGACTATGATTCAATGACTTGGGGTGGGGAGATGGTGAGTAATTATCTAGTGATATCAACTGGGAGACATCAGGTCAAAGAGAAATCTACTTTCTGACTCTAGTAGTCAAAAATAGTTTGAGTGTTTGCTTCACTTGGTCAAATGAAGTTTCCTTGTTTCTCTAGGCAGAATCATCTTTCATAAAAAAGGGGAGGAGGAGCTAAAATCAGACAATCTTTAACACTGGAAAGGCCCTCATAGACTATTCATTCTAACCTTTTCATTTTACATGGGGTTTAACTGAAAGCCAGGGAGAGGTTGGTTAGAGACAGAGCCAGGACTGGAACCCATGATATATGGTTCCCAGCCTAGAGTTTTATTTAACACAACCTGGTGTCTGAGAAATCCTTTTCCAAGCTTACATTTTCTTAGTCTCTGGTAAGGACAGAAAAATACAACCATCAAAATGAACTATAGCAAGGGAAATAACTGCCTGGTCAACTCAATCCCTTCCTACTAGGGATTTTCTCTTTTGAACAACTTGATATCCCAATAAATCCCTAGGCCTGGGGTGCATATTTTTAATTAGAGAAAACCAACTTCTATTGTTTGCTTTTCCAGTTGAGCTGGCTTCTGAGCAGCAGGAAAAAGTTGAAGCTTCAATGGGCTTCAGTTTATTTGGTGGCCCTGCCTGTGGGAAGGGGAGGTGCTTAAGCCTGAAGCTGGGAGACTGGATGTGTCCAAACAGGGAGGAGTCACTACCTGGTCAACTGATGTAGAAGTGGGCCTTGTGGGCCTTGCCTCTTTGGGCCTTCTTTTGTCAGAAGTGTTGGGTGGATCAGTGCACAGCATTGAGATGAAAGACCTAATGACTAGCACCCTTCCTCCCAAGTGAAAACTCAGGGCTGCTCTCCTGACTGCCTGCGCTTGATTTTCCTGACTCACTTTAGTCTTAATGGCAGTGACACATACAAATAGCACATGCATTTAGCAAGAAGCAAGCCCTGTTGAAGTAGAAGGCTAATTCAACTTGCACAGCAGTTCATACAAAGAAAATCTCCTACAGATCTGAAAGAAAACAATAGCTTACTTCCAGGGAGATGGGAATTTGGGTGTGGCCCTTCCAGCACAGGGTAGAATGGTACAGTGGTTAAGAGCAAAGGCTCTGGAGCCAGGCAAACTATGTTTATCTCCAACTCCATCACTTATTTATATGAACTTGGGCAAGTTGACTTAACCTCTCTTTGCCTCAGCTTCCTCATCTGTGAAATAGACCTAAAGCCATAGGGTGATTTTGATGATTGAAAGAATAAATAAATATAAATCATTGGGAAGGATCTCTGGTATATTTAGAATCACTGTTAGCTCATGCTTCCCAATACTATTCTTAGCAGTATCTACAAATGAGACTTAGGGAGAACAAATGAAAGGTGGGGGCCTTCTGCAATTGGTTGAAACTACTGTTCTTTTGGGTCCTACAATTTTTTGCAAATTTACAATATTGAGGCGATTTCTCCCAACCATGTGTGTTAACATCTCTAAATTGAAGTTGAAATTTGTCTTGCATAAATAATTTTGTGGGCATACATATTTTCCCCAAAGAGGGGAGCAGTCCTGTTGCTGCAGCAGAAATGAATACTGTGCTGAGTACATTGAAAGTGAAGGGTCCTTGTAAATAAAGTAGCAAATTAGCAATGATTTTGCCAGCAGTTTTAAAACAAATGGATTGAAAGAGATTTCAATAACTACATGCCTAACTTAGAGCTGCACTTGAAACATTTATGTGTCATTCCAGTATTGCAAACAGTATCTAATCAAAGCATGTTTATAATTAGACATCACATATAATATCTCTCAAAATTATGTTCTGCCAGGTGAGATGCCATTCCCTGGAACACTGAAATCGACCGTTTGTTAGGCCTTTGTCATTATTAAAAAGAACAGGTTGGGGGTTCCAAGAAGGACTCAGAAAAATTAAAGTGTTTAATTTTAATTAGAGAGGGAAAAACCCCACTATATGGGTAGCCCATATGGAGGACATTGTGCCAGCAAAACCTGCCTCAAAAGGTATGACTCCATATTAATTTAAATCAGACAGACATCAGCACTGCGTTCTTTTATTTTTCATTAACGTTTTGATTTAGAACAACAGATTGCTGCAGTGAGAGGACAATAATGGCAGCCAGTGAGCCATCTGCCGAGCATTTCGCTGACGATTCCACTACTGAAAGAAGCCAGTGACTCTGGAATGTATGCAAGAGGGACACACACCATTAGCTAAGTGACAGGATGAAAGATGGGAAACTTTGCTGGGTCAGAGGAGACAGAGATGGAGAAGGCAAAGCAGAGCCTATTCTGATTGGAACTTGAAAAGATTCAAGTACTTGTAGCTGGCCAGTAGAATGACAATCTGTGGTGGGTTTGCTTGTAGGGATTTTTTTATTCCTTTGAAATAAGAGGTGGGGTAAGGAAAGGGAAGTAACAGGATAAACAAACAGTAATTTTCCATGCATCTCACATGGGATATGTTTTAGAACTTGGGGAAGATTTACCCTTTATACACCAACTCTTGAACCACTTGAGATGGAAATCTTTCTAAAATGGAAACCTCCCTCTCCCTGACTTTTTAAGCACAGTTGAGCAGTGGCATACCAAGGGGGAGGTGGTGGGAGTGGTCTGTCCAGGGTACAAACAATAATATGGGTGCATTGTATGTAGAGAATTAAGACAGTAATGAACTGCAGATAAGTCTGCTTTTTTATTATCATCATGCACAGGTAATTCTAAACAACATCAGGGAAAAAATATCCTAGCTAGGGTGGATCTCTCCCATCACCCCTTCCCCATGGTATGCCAGTGCAGTAGAATAAACACAACTTGATTTCTAATGATGATTCTGGGTCTTTACTGGGGACTTCAATTCCAGTATTGGCTGTGTCATCCATGAGGCAATTTGGTCTCTCAGGTTTATTTGCACCTATACTAAATAGCCCCAGACTGCTATACTTTTAATAGTTGGTTATTCTGCATGCTGTTTCCTTGTTGTTTGCTGTCACGTTGCAGTATGTTTGCTTCTAGCAGTTCCCTATTACTAATATACAATCTTCAGTAACCTAGGAAGTATTGAACATTGTCAGCCTCATAGTGAGAAAGGCAATAGAAGGCTATGAAAATAGACAGATGATTAAAAGCACAGTTATCTGTATCTTCTGTATAATAAGGCATGGAGGCGTGTGATGCATTGTAGAAAGATTTTCTTCAAAAATAGTTAAAATAAAAATAGCACTTATAGTGCTGAAAGATGTGTGCTTCAATTATCTGGAAAAATAGCTTGTAAGGAACCACTCATTCCCTTACAATGCTAATTAAATGGAGACAACATGGCAAATGCAAATAGCACCAGACTAGGAGACTTAGGTCTGGGTCCCACCGCTGACACTTCTTCATTACACTTCAACTTCTTTGAGCTTCAGTTTCTTTAATCATAAAATGGGTATAGTGATAATATCTGCTTTACCAACCTTGTGAATTTTCCACCAGCCTTTATCCATGATTGTTCCCCAAAGTATGCCACCAGTCAGTGCAGGTCACCATCTCGCCTATCCTCCCCTATGCTGGACCTGGCTCATACCTTTGGGGATCACCTCTACCTCTTTACATCCTTACTTGATCTATTAAATTACTAAGACATATTTCTTTTAGTGCATATATGCCAATTAATTACTGGTGTCTTTCCCTCAAAGACTTATGAATTCTCACACAGAAAAGACTAAGGAAAGAAACCACCTATAGGCAACCTGTGTAAGAAGTCCTATGGAATTTTCAGGTCAAAGTAGACATTCTTGATAATGGTCAACTGGAATTGCATTAAGAGAAGCTGATTCTTGGGATGTAAGGTGTTCAGTTAAGTACTGATGCATTGGGAAAAAAAGAGAAGCTGATTCCCCACGATGTCTGTCCCCATACCCTTTCAGCCTCAAAACACACACCCACACAGCAGAACACAGGGTTTGAAGAAAAGATTAATGAGTTTTTATTAACCTCTGTTGCAATTCTGTCAAGGTTTATCCTGCTTCATCTCAGCTTCATCTTTTTATTTTATCCCCAAGGGGCAGTTCTTCCTGTCTCTAAAATGACTTTGGGATCAACCTGCCATTTTCCAGTTTCACATACCCAGACTGAGCCTTTCTTTGCTCTACCTCAATGATGCTTACTCAGTGAGAACTTGAAAAGGGAGGGGATACTGGCAGCTTCAGTGGCCTGGTTCCTACCTCACAGTTTAACTTTACACCCTGAACAGGGAGGGTGAAATACTGTTCAGTGCTTTCAATGGATGAGCTACATCAAGGAGTCATCTTTTGAGTCCTCCGTCTCTGTCACCCTCCCTACAGGACTCCCACAGGCTAAGCTGGCTCCATGGAGAGGTGAAAGTAGCATACATCTAAGTAGTGTGATTTGGAGGGTACTTATACACCACCCTTACCAGAAAGAGCACCCTCGTTGACCTGAGCAGCTTCCAGAATGTCCCTGTTAAATTGTAAATATGCTGTTATAGGAAACAAAACAGGGGGGTCTTGGAAATCTGAATAATTTGCCATTGCTTAAAAGTTATGGTCTTGATTATTAGCTTGATATTTATTTATATTTATTTATTTGTTTGCTTGTTTGTTTGTTTTGAGTCTTAGCTCAACATCTACTTTGAGGAGAGTAGAGAAGGATGCCCACTGGTAGTAGCATTTACTTTGTGTCAGGCATTGTGCTAAGCATTTGACGTGAATTCTCTTGTTTAATCCAGACAATTACCCCAGAAGGAGGGCAGTATTATGACTCTCATTACATAGATGAGGAAACGGAAGCACAGAGTGGTTAGGTAACTTGCTGAAGGTCACATAGCTGGAAGTGGCAGAATCCAAATTCTAACCCAGGGCAGCTCTGACTTTAAAAGTCCACACAATGCTTACTCTAATATTTGAAGCCCCAACTTGCCAATTGCACTGAACAAAACAAAATCCCTATATCTAACCAGATCTACCCCTTCACAAGGCTAATGGCAATTTGGGGGGTGAGGGATAGGCCATGAAATATATATTCCAGAGCATGGGCCTCTGTTGTGAAGGCCCTTGAGTGAGACATACTGGTGGAGTCTGGGGCATCGTCTGAGCATCCTGAGCAAGGGAGAACAAGGAAAGATACAGAGACCCCCCAGAACCCTCCAAGGGAACCCTGTGATAACATCACATAAATAACTTTCTATGCTGTTGAATTAAGTTAGAAAGGACCTTGAGGGTCACCTAGTCTAATGCTTTTATTTCACAAATGGGAAAAGCAAGGCCTCGAGAAGGGACAGTCACAGAGCTCTTCAGTAGTAGCAGGGCAAGGAAGAGAATCTAGGGCTTTTTCTTCCATAATATATTGTCTCCTTTATATATTCGGAATAATTTAACTCAGCAAGCCAGAGATTTTAGCACTTGGTTTGAGCCAACAAAACCACCACTTTTTTTTTCTAACTTAATTGGAAAGCAATCATAATTCTGAGAAAATGTCTCCAGGACTTATTCACTGAGGCTGTCAGAAGATCTGGTTGCCTCACTGACTTTTGAGCACAGAAATTAAAGATGTCCCCAAACAGCCTTGTTTCCTTTAATAGCCTATCACTGTCTTATCATCCATGAATGTATTGAAACCTTCTCTGACCATATTTATATTTTCAGCTGGCAACAACTCTTGGGCTAATTTCCATATGTTTACTTCCACTATGTAAAGCAGGCCTGCCTTTGACTTGCCCTGAAGTTTTCCTTTTAAGCTTCCAGGGGAGCCCCTTGTTCTAGCATAACAGGGCTTGGTGAACAAGGTCATCTTTCCTTTCCATCCATCTTGCTGATTACAAATTATAGCCACTTACTCCACACACAAGAGGCCCAACTTTGTCAACTTTCTCTACTGGCCAGCCCCCACCAGGTGAACATCTTTAGGCACAGCAGCCAGTGATCTCTGCACCATGATTGAGAGCTTTCTCACTTCTTTCTCCTCCTTTCCCCCAAAGCTTCCTGGCCCAGGCAGGGAGTCCCTCTCAGCAGGAGCTGTGAGGATGACAAGGTGAGGTCGAGCTGCCTCTGGCAGTAGGATCTCCTCTGTCAAAGGGAAGTAGGGGGATGCTTCAGGATTGGGGGAGGGGGTGAGCCTTGATGTACTCTGTCTGGGCCACAGTGGCAGCTGGGGAAAGCAGCCGAAATTCTGGAGCTTAGAGAGACCTCATTTGGGTTTATCGTTTTAGCACATTCACACTATATTTCTTAATGGACTGCCTTGTTGGATGGCATTTTCAGTCACCTTTGGAACTTGCTATTGAAAAACATCTTTCTTGTTTCTTTTTTAAATAACCCTCTATGCTTTTGAACTTGAAAATGTTGTCAGATGGAAGTGTTTATGTGCTCTCATCTCGGCTAAGATAGAGTAAAGATGAAAGTATCCAACACATATTTACTGAGAACCTGGAGCAATATAATTCAGGGCATGCAGCGATATCTGAGCTGCCATCAGTGATGCATCCCTTGCTTGACGTGAGCTGTATGCATACCAGGGTAAAACGAATAGTCCTCTGGCTGTAATCCATTTACTTCAGTCAAACAATTGGCAACTGCATTTTCAAGCAACCGGCAATTTCATCTCCTTAACCAAGTTTTCCAAAAACACACAACTGAGGACTGACTGCAAAGATAAATATTAACAATCAAAGAAAGGCCATCGGCTGCCGCGGTCATTTCTGGGGACAACAGAATCTGGCCAGGTCTCAGGGCGTTTTCCCCACCTGACTGAGAGCCCCCCCCCCCCATCATCTTCTTGCCCCCTTACTCTCCCTCACCTGGAATGAGGCTGGCATTTTAAAATACGGTAGTGCTATGTGGTTTGTCCTTGCAATAAACCCCCAATTAATCCATAACTATATGGATCCTACAAATAACTGGATTTTTTTCTTTATTCCATTTTAGATAAAGCTTGACATACTAAGGAGCTGCGGTTATTCCTTTAGGACTCTGCTTGGAAAATCAGAAGACCTGAGTTCTAGTTGCAGTTCTGCAACTGGCTGTGTGACCTTAAGTTTCTTTCCTCTCTAAACCTCTTTTCTTATATGTAACAATAAAGAATTGAAATAAATGAACTCTAAGGTCTTTCCTGCCTCTAATAGTCTATATTTCCAATAACAGAGGTTTAATTTTAAAAACATCTTCCAGGGAATGACCCAGGCTCAGTACCCTCTGCATCTCCTGTTCTACCATATGATAATCATATACTACATCTAAGTTTACATACTTTACAGTCATACTTTACTTCATAGTTTTTAAAGCACCTTTGCATCCATTCTCTCATTTAATCTTTTTAACAGCCCTATAAAGTACACAGATCAGGAAATATTATCCCCATTTTGCAGATAAATGAATTGAGGCCAAGACTGTAAAATAACTCAAGCAAGGTCATAGAGATAGATAATAGCAGAGACGGAACAAGAACCCAAATCTGACTCCAAGTCTGGTGTCTTTTTCTTTGGGCAAATATAATATTTAAAATAGCAGCTAATTTTGTTGAATGCTCACTTGTTGAGGGCCAAACACTTTCCAAATATCATCTCACTTTTACAACAACCTTATGGGTTGGGAACTACTGTTTCCCCCATTTGTCAGAAAAACAAACTGAGGCTTGAAGGGGTTAAGTTTCTCACCCATGGCTACACAACTAGAAAGTGACTAATTCAAGATTTGAACCCAGAAAATTTGGCTTCTGAGCTTAACCACCATTACCATACTACCTGTCTTGAGTTATATAACAAATATTCTAAAGAGAATGGAAGGCCAAGGTCTGGTTACCCTATCTGGTGGAAGAATTATGATCATTCCAGAAAGGCCAAGGCAACCAATCAGTCAGCAAGTATTTATTAAGTATTTACTATGTGTTCAGCTCTGTGCTAGGATGTAGATATTACAGGAGGTCAGTGCATAATAGTAAATTTTAGTGAACTGGGAATCCACCTAAATGCATAACAATAGGGCAATGACTATATAAATCATGGCATAATAATAATTCATAATTATTAAAGAATCAAATTTTGAAAGAACATTTAAGAGGTCTGGAAAATACTCACAATATAATATTAAAGTAAAAAATCTGAACATATGGTAAAACCTAAATTTGGGTGATTTTTACTTTCTTTTATCTATATTTTTGAATGTTTTAAAAATAATGAGCATGAATTAATCTTACATTTTAACTCCTATAATCATAAAAATGTCTTCTATATTTAAAAAAACTAGTTGGGGACATATGACTTATATACATAAAACAATTAGAGAATAACACATACCAGAAAATAGTTAAGAAATAAAACCAGTGGTTATTGCTTCAGTACAGTTTTCTGCTGTTGAGGCTACAAAATATGGTTAGAAGAGGCCCTGCTCTGGGAATCAGGCAGTCTAGATTCTCATCTTGCTTCTGTGATTAGGTTGCTGCATGACATTTGGCAAATTAATTCTCTTTTCCTGGCCTCACTTTCCTCATCCATGAAATGAGGTAGATGGACTACAACTATTTGATTTAGCTACAGTGGTCTGTGATCTATAACAAAACTCCAGACTTTGTTTTGTTCATTCCTGACTATAAATCAAGGGATGATAAAATGATGACAGCTTAACATTGGAAGTGCTAAATGGAAGACATGATTAACTGTAGCCTCTGAAACTCATGCTTTTCTGGATTTCCAACTTGCAGTATATTTCTTCTTCTTTTCTACCTATTTACAAGAGACAGGGATTTCATATTTTCATATATAATGTAATTGTGCAGCAGTGAACATTAAGAGAAGAAATATTGCATTGGGAAGACATCTTAGAGAAGTACCAAGAGTTAGAAGACCTGCACTGTAATCCCAACTTGGCCATTAACTAACTGTGTGACCTTGACTTTGGGCAAGTCACTTAGCTCCTCTGTTCTTCAGTTTCCTCATCCAAAAAAAAATTCAGTGATCTCAGGAGACAACACAGCAATGGGCTCCAGTGGAAATGAGAAGAGGAGGTGATACAGGTGGAGCAAGGGAAAAATTGGCTTTAGTCATCACTGAGTTTTGAGCCTGCTGGAGGCAGCATGCTGGTAGATCAGCCCCAGAATACAGAGGAAGAGAGGGGAAGAAGACTGCATTACTTGGTGGCCCTCAGCAGCAGGTTCCTTTCTAGTGAGTCTGTGCTTGTGGAATCAGCTAGTAAACCTTTGTTTGGGAGAAAATGGAGATTGAAGTGCTGGTAAATCACATTAGAAAAATTGCTCTTTTAACGTTTTCTGTATCTTGTTCCTTTGCTATTTTTGGTCTGACGTAGGCAAGCAACATCAAAAGAAGAAAATCCATCCACCCAAACTGATATGTTCTAACCTTCCATCCACACATCACCCTTAATTAAAAGAACTCAGAAAAATCATGGCTGGGAGTGCTCATTTGGCACTAGATTTTTCCTTCTCTGAGAGAAGACTCCAAGATCCACTTTTCCACTTTCCCACTTTCTACCACATTAAAATAGACTTTACATTTTAAGAAAGGTTTCTTTCCTTCAAGCTAGCAAGTGCCAAGCCTTTATCCAAAGCAGCATGGATAGTAATAGCATGATATCAATTTCAAAGAAAAAAGGAGATGGGAACATGTCTTTCTAGACAATCCCACTCAGTGATGGCAAGACCAGGCTTTGTGTATGACCTGGCTTTTTGAAGCATCAGATGATTCCTTCTTTCTCCTTTGCTATGCCCCAAAGCAAATTCCTTATTCCCAAGGAAGCACTGTCAGTACTCAAAGATTACCCCATCCAGCTTGGTTCCAGCTACAGATTCACAGAATTCAGGTTAGTTTGGAGGGCTTTTGTGGATGGTCATTGACTAAATATAGCTAAATATTTCACATGGATAGTCTCATTTAATCTTCACAATTCTATAAAGTAGTTACTATTGTATTTATCTTTAATTCACAGATGAGGAAAGTAAAGCTCAGAAAAGTTAAGTAATTTGCCCAAGGTCAAACATCTAGTAAGAGATGGAGCCAAGATTCAAATCCAGGCAGTCCAATTTAAAGCCATTCTTTGCCCTCTGGGTGCTCCCAAACCAAGTGGGATAAACATCCTTCCACTAGCCAAGGGTCAAACAGCAACCCCTTGCTCCAGAGAGTTAGGTGCAAAACCTAAGGGCCCAGAGTGAGTGTATAAAATGCTGGGCAGCTCCAGGTCTCTTTACCCAGGGGAAAGCTCAAATTTCCCCATTGTCTTCCTCTCCTTGTGTCATTACAGATTCAGAGGATACAGAGGGAAGAACTGGGGAAACTAAGAATTCATACTGGCAGGAACGAGGAGGCCAAAGGCACCCTCAGTAGAATTTGCACAAAGTGGATTGAACTCTTGTAGAGGTTGTGATATTTAGTTGAAGGTTTGCCTAGACTCAGAGATGTGCAGGAAGTGGGCCTCTGTGGAGCTGTCATTATCTGGATGGTAAAGGACTACAAGAATTAACCACTGATTAGTGTCAACAGGAAGTGGGAGGGACCAGAGTAAGATGTACACAATGTGTGTTGGGGCAGTGCCTGCCTAGAGGAGAACGGGCAGTATGGAGTGCCTTTCTCATCAGTTCCCTGGGCTCTTGATTCAAGGGCTCAGGGAGACAGCCCACTTTCTAATGGCCCTGCAGGGCCCAAGAAAATGAAGGGGCTTCTTCTGTGGAGGTTCTGCGCTGTTCCTTGGAGCTTCTCCTGGCATCATTCAGTGGGCAGCCACATTTCCAAGAGAAACTCTGGGACCTGGCTTCAGAGCCAGTTGCCAGGGTGCTTGGCCAAACTATTTTCTTCTGCATCAACCTTCAGAAGATAAGTGGATGCCTCCTGGGCCTTTTGGAAGTCAGAGGGGTCACTTGCATACTGTTTGGATAATAGATTGTCATGAAGAACAGGAAGGGTGACTTACTTTGTGATCTGAAGAAAATGTGATTAGAGATGAAGACGGTGTCTATGGAAAAGACTAGCTCTAGGTCTACCTTTGAACCAATAGCCCTGAGACTATGCAGAAATGCTCATCTCTGAGTTCCTTGACTGACAGAGCAGCTGAGTAACTGTTGCTCTCAAGAGGCAAACTGGGTAGGCAAATTTGGATGTATAGATGAGAGATGTAGGAAGTCAGGGTGGTGGGACAATTATGTAAAAGTGTTCTGTGATGGAAAAATATTACCTTGGGTTTGGGAAACAATGTAGAATTGTAGAAAGGCAGCTGTTCCTGTGGGAAATCTGATCCCTAAAGTGACAACAGATTTCAATTCTCAAATGAAACTAGGTTTCTGTTTTTAGGACAAAAAACTCAAAGGATCTAAAATAATGGTAATGATAATAATAATACCCAATATGCGCCAGACACTATACTAAGTACTTACATGGATTATCTCATTTAAGATTCTCAATAACCCTTTTTAAATGGGGACTCTCAGGCACAATAAAATTAAGTAACTTGCCCAAGCTCTCACAGCTAATAAGTGGAAGAGTTGGGATGTGAGCAAGAATAAGCCACAACCAGCTGGAAATACATCCATTGGTTTTAAGGATTCGATATTTTTATCATAGGGCCTTATAAAGGTAGAGAAGAAAAATACAAAGAGATACTTCTAGATGTAGAAGAATAATCTGTGGGGCTTCATTTTGGATACTCATTTCCTCAGTAAGAAATGAAGTCGTTACTAGAAGGGGAGGTAGTAGGAATTGGACAAGAGATAATGATAGGATATCAAAGATAGAAGCCTCCTCAGAGATCATCCAGAAGGACCTCCCATTTTACAAGTGATAAAACCTAGAACCAGAGACAGGGATGACTTTTCCAAATTTATCCAGATAATTGATGGCAGAGCTGTAACTAGAACCCAGATTTCCTAAGCCTTGGTCTACTGCTCATTCCACTATACCCCTATTCCCCCTATAGCGTTTACTGCTTCCTTAGGCCATAAGAATTGTGGTATCCGAAATGTTATTTTCTGTAATTTACTTATAGGTTTTCAACATAGATGGGTGGTATATATGTGGGTTAGTTAGTCTTAACACTCTAGGGGTGGTCAGCTACCTCAATTGGAAAATATACAGTCCAAGAGTGGTTGTCTAGCATTTAAAAATTTGAATCAATTGACATATTTGAATGTGGTTAAAGGGGAAATTTTAGGTTATATATATGTTACTAGAATAAAAATTTAAAAGAACCCATAGGACTGTACAACACAAATAGTAAACTCTAATGTAAACCATGGACTATAATTAATAGCACAATTATAATAATGTTCTTTCATCAATTGTAACAAATATACCACACTAATGCAAGGTGTTAATAATGGGGGTGGTATATGGGAACCCTGTATTTTCTGCATTTTTCTGTAAATATACAACTTCTCTAATTAAAAAAAATTCTAATCAAGAAGTGGTCCCACAAACACCTCAGGTATCTTCAACACCAGAGATTTTGTTAATTAACATTAAATTTCTCATTGGTGAAGACAGTAGTGTTTAATATATGTGGCGTGGCTAGAAATGTGGTAGAGGTATTCTCAAACTAGCAGGAAAAAGATATAGGATCTAATAAGCTATGTAGTTTGATACTCTAGAGTTGGCAGTCTAGGATCAATTCATAAACATAAACATTCCTGGGGGCAAGCACTGATGAGGATTATTGGTTAGCTGAATCCTAACACTAGAATATTGTTTTGTCTGCCTCAGGTGAACCATCATACAAAGTACTGTTGGAGCACTTAAAAAGAAAAGGAACTGGTACTTGATTGAGTGTTCTGGTTTGGATGTATTATGTCCGCCAAAACTCCACGTTCTTTGATGCAATCTTGTGGGGCCAGATGTGTTAGTGTTGATTAGGTTGGATGCTTTGATTGAGTGTTTCCATGGAAGGGGGACTCAATCAACTGAGGGTGAGACCTTTGATTGGATAATTTCCATGGAGATATGGACCCTGCCCATTCAGGGAGGCTCTTAATTAAATCACTGGAGTCCTATATAAGAAGCTCAGACAGAAGGAGCTTGCTGCTGCAGCTTAGAGAGGAAAGTCCTGGGAGAAAGCCCTTTTGAAACCAGAACTCTGGAGAATACGACAGCCACGTGCCTTCCCAGCTAACAGAGGTTTCCTGGATGCCATTGGCCATCCTCCAGTGAAGGTACCTGATTGCTGATGCCTACCTTGGATGCTATATGGCCTTAAGACTGTAACTGTGTAACCAAATAAACCCCCTTTATAAAAGCCAATCCATTTCTGATATTTTGCATAATAGCAGCATTAGCAAACCAGAACATTGAGCCTACAGAGCAGGCTATCTGATTGTTTTTATTGTCTGCTTGCTATTATTTGAATGTGAAGCCCTCACTCTAACTATCAATACCCAACAAAAAATAGCTAATGATTATCAATGACCATATTGCCTTAGGTCAGTTTACAACTCCAGACAATCCCAGTCTAAAATTAGTGAGCCTCTGGCTTGGGGTACAAGGGATGTTCCTGTCCTGGGTGACTGTCAACAGATTCTTACTCGACCCACCGACCTCCCAGTTGTAGGCCAGAGGTTTGGATGTGACAGAACCTAAGCAGCCTCCCCAGAGCAGATCCCCCAATCCCCCTAAAGTATCTCTTTTGACCTGCTGGGCACTTGTTAATGACCCTTTGCCAGTGTCCAGACCTTGTTAGACACCTCAGCACTGCCTCGGGAAGGTTAGTGAGAGCTGTGTTGGCACTCAACCATGAAAGATCACAAATATACAGTGTGTGTATGTGAGGCCATAAGCATGTGCACAAAGGAGAAAAAGTTCTACCACATGGAAGTAGTCCCTTGATGGCACACTGAAGGGAGAAATTTAAAATAGGGCTTTTCCCTCAGCAGTTATAACTACCAGTTAATAGAGCTTCCCTCAACCTGTAACTTAGCTGCTAAAGGAAGGTGTGTAGTGTAGTGTAGTGTAGTGTAGAGATCAGAAACTGGCATCCATCTCATCACCCCAGACCCTATTGCTGATGTTTTGTTTGTCCCACATAGTTTAAAAATTGCAGTTGAATGTTTTCATATAGGGGTATGGACTCTCCATATTGCCACAGGTCCCTCCTATTATAACACACCTGGTCTAATTCCTGTATTTATGTGATTGCCTGGCCCCGTAAGCATTTGAAATTTCAACTTCTGTTGAAATTGAGGCAGGAAGATCTCAGGTAGCATCCTGCCTCCACATGTAACCAGCTGTGTGATCTTGAGCTGGTGGTTAATACATTTAAAATCACCTCTGTTTCCTCTTTTGTGAAATGGGATTGAGAGTACGTCCCTTCTAGTAATGTTGTGTGATTCTGTGAGATAAGGCATGTAAAATGCTTAGAGCAGTGCCACCCACATGGTATGGACTCACTGAATGGTAGTTATTGTTATTATTATTTTTTCAGCCCTGGTTTTACATTTACTGATAGCAAGGATGGGGAGGAGGGCACAGTGAACGCTACGTAAACTGATTGCAATACACCTACTTTTAATAAATGGGTTGGCATTTTCCATGACATCTAGTTTATAGTATGGCTAAGGACCAATCATTAACTAACAAGCGAAGAAGGGAAGAAGCACTATCAAAGTGAAAATCATTCCTTTGTTTCTACTTACCATCTCAAAGCACATTTTTGCTTTGTTTATTTCAGAGACTGTGACTTGGGGACTAGTCTCTTAGTTCTTTCAAGTCTTGGATTTTCAACCTGAGAGCTAAACAGCACCACACTTACATGGAGAAGTAATATGTGTGAAAGTGCCTGTTACAATGCCTGGCATTTGGTGGGTACTTGATAAATGTTCAATCTGAGTCCATATATCTCTGTTCTTAGTACTGGGGCTTATTAAAATAGTAACTCCCCTATTGAGTGTACATTATAATCATCCATAGAACTTATTAAAAAGGCAGATTCCCTACCCAAACCTTATATTTTCTGATTCAGTATATCTGGGGTGTGACCCAGGCATTCGCATGTTTAACAAGTATCTCTGGTGATTCTGATGCTAGTGGTCCAATTCAAGAAACATGGTATTAAACTAACCAAAAGGTAGCTTTGAGAACAGCAGTGAGATGTAAGGACATTTGAGAATCTGTAACAAGTTCTGGCCGATTACGGATGTTAGTGGCCTTTCTACCTTAAATTTACAAGGATGTTCACCTATTCAGACACCCATATACTTAACCCTCTCTAGGTTATCTCCTGATCCCTTCTTGTCTCTGTCCATTGCTGGTAGCCTGACCTCATTCTGGGTGGCTATAAGGATTAGCAACCTGTTTGCAATGAGTAACTGGCAAAGTAGATCAACCAGTCATGGACAATTGAGAGGAGACTACTTTTGATTGCAACATTTTTTTAAAGGTTAAAAATACCATCCCCCATCACAAAATGATTTTGCTTCTGAAAATATCTACAGTAATTGCAGAGAATCCTGATGTTGCAATTGACAAACAACCATGCATAGAACAGACAATATACCCACTACCATCAGAAGGGTGTGACTTAATGGGGGAAGAGTTCATAGTCAAAGGGAACTAAAACCTTTGTAAATAAACTACCAGAATTTATCTATGGAGAATGTTAAATACTATAAAATAGGTGAAGTGTATTTTAGGGACTCTTCCTTTCTCTCAAGGGTTTCTCAGTACCCGCTGAATGTCCTCCATCCATTTGGTGCCCCACTTCCTTGGGGAGTTGCCTCACTCTTGGGTCACTTATTTATCTTGGAAAGCCTCCACTGAGGATACTTCAAGGTAATAGTAGGTAATCTGAATAAATAATTCTGGCTGAAATATTAATGACTGATAAGTACTGAACCCATTCTCTTTCTTGAAAACACACTTGCATTTTAGCAAAGGCCTTCAGTTCATTAACCTAAATAAATGAATCTGTGGAATTTCAGACTTCAGGGCAGACTGTTGGGGTAGTAATATTTTGGAGAATCGGGTACCATATGGCAGTCCTCAAATGACATTGGGTAAGCTTCTAATGACTTCCTTGGAGCTGGCCCAGGTTCAGATATGTTAGAAAGTGACTTTCATTCCCTGCCCATGTCTCTACCCTAAAATGGGTTCCTGGCACAGGCCTTGAAAATGGAGTCAATTTTTCAGAATCTTGGGGAACCAGATAGATTTCAGGTTGTGTGGTGCTTCTTGTTTCTAACCCTGTTGAAGGGAAGTCAGATAGCCAAGGAGAAGATGTTGTATGCCTCCTTTTGGCATGTCTGGACCCAGGGAAGCAAAGTGGAGAGGGAGTTGGAACTGCATGCCAACTTTGTTCTCTTGGGCAAGTTGTTTCTAAAAGGGTCACTTGGGGGTGTGACAAGAAACGAAGACCTTGTCATTCTGGCCCATAAGCTACTTTCTCTCCCTGCCTAACTTCCATTCCCTACTCCATAGCCTCACAAAAAGCAACTCTAAGTAGATGCTCTCATCAGGTCTACAGATATGGTAGAAATGGATATAATGTTGTTGGGAATATGAAAGGGACATCCTTCAGTCAGAATGAACCAATTGTATCTCCTACAGTACCTTCTTTAGAAGGCAACTGGATACAAAAGTGGGTAAGAGCTTTTCTGGTAGAGCTTTTACCTTTGGAGATGACAGTCTCCCTGTTCTGTACCCTTGCTACTCAAAGTGTGGTTCCAGGGCCATCAGCATTGTCATCACCTAGGAGCTTGTTAGAAAGGCAAATTCTTGGGCACCTCTACCCCAGACCTATTGAATCAGAATCTTCATTTTAACAAGATCCCCAGGTGATTGGTGTATACATGAAAGGTTGAGACATGCTGCTATGAACTGATTTGGCCCCATGGGGTTAAGGGATCACTACCAATTGTGTTTCCTCTCCTCATCCTTATCCTTATTCTCCCATCCCTTCAAAATAAGGACAAATAATGGTCATGTTGAGGATAATTGCTAAACAAGCCAGTAGCAGTCAGGAACTGAGGTGCAGGGAGGTCCAGACTGAGGGATGTAAATACCTATTTCCCTGACAATGATGTTCAAATGGAAACCCAGAAGGAAGTATGCTGTTTATTTCCACTGAGACAAGGAAAGGGATGGATAGAAGGAGTGGGAAGAGGGCACTGCTCAGCTAGGCTTCCAAGTGCTTCCAGAGCTGCCACTTAATGATTGTGAGGGAGAAGCTGTCTCACAATTGTGGCATTCCACATGTCATCCCAGGGAAAGGAAATTTTCATTGTGAGACCCAGCTTCCCTACTACCTCCCTACTCTCTTATCACCCCCTTCTGGGACAATAATCTGCCAATGCCCATACAGAGTACCCTAAGGACTTTTAGGTTCAATATAGAGAAGGTGAGTCTGCTCTATGCCTCGGGTGTACTTATACTCAACCTACCATGTGAAGGTAGCTTTTTGCTTTTGACTGTAAAGGTCTTCCATTATCAAGGCCAGCTGACCTTTGGTTTGGTAGAGTGAACTGCCACTCTGTGCATCAGATCCAGAAGCACCCCAATTTGAAATTGAGGCATTATGTTCCCCATAATCCCTAGTTTTAAAGCAAATATTTCCGTTAGTCAATTAACCCCTTATTAGCCACTTTAAGCTAAACTCCTGTATTAGATAAAAGCTGTTACCCCCCCCCCCCCCCAAATAAAGTGAAGGCCTTGAGGAGAAGGTACCAAGAACAGGGATATTTTAATGGAGTAGCATCATGTCTGGGAAAGTCCAGAGCAGAAAACAGTCCCTAGGTAAGTTTAATATGGATGGAGTACCAGAATCAGGGGCCAGTGAGTAGAGCAAAAGAGCAGACGGAGCTGAAGGGGAGAATAATGAGAAGAGAAGAAGAGGTGGAAGTGTGAGAGGGCAAATTCTTTCCACTTTATCCTTTTGCCAAGGACTGACCTCTTTCAGGGGCTGCTGCCCTAGCTTAGGGCTTATGACACACACAGGCTGAGGCTATTAGAACCTCCACGTCTGGAGCCCAGATACTTTCCGAGCAGCTCCCAAGAGGGTGGGAGTTCCTTTTGTGTCTGCACAACTCCCACACTCCTGCTGAAGAGAATCCAAAGCCCCTACGTGGGGCTTTAATGGCATCCTCCTGTGGACATTGCATCTAATTAGACCCAAAGTAGCAAAGCCAAAGAAAAAAAAGTTAAAACTTCATTATTTTTTTAATGGGCCAGGTAAAGTATGCAGATTATTTTCCTGACCTTTAGAGAAGATAGAAAGTCTTATAAAAGGTTCTTCATATATATGTGCTGTCCCAATTTAAGAAGGTCAAAGTTAAATAATCTGAATATGTTTTCTCTCCCCCCTCCTCCCATGTTACGAATTCTGTCTTCCAAATTTCTGGCCCTCTCTTATTAGGAAATCCATGCTGCCTTTTAATTCTTCAACCAATTGTAAAAAAATGAAAAATCTCTTATTCAGAAAGGAAGACTAATAATGATGCCTCAGCAGCTTCATTTATTTTTCAGTCTGTTAAAATAAAACCAGCCAATCACCTCTGACTACCCGTAACAATGAAATTTAAAAATATGTTAAGAGCCAAAAACATAAAATAAAATCTTAGCCAGCCTCCACTCTTCTCACTGAACTTTGGGGAGTAGGAAAGAAATGCAGAATTAAGGAAACAGCTTCTGATAGAGACAGAAGTAGGGGTGTGTGGAAAACTAGTTTCATTTTAAGGAAAAAGTTAAAATTACAGAAAGGAAGAAAAAAACATGGCCCATTTTTTAGTGAGCATAGAAAACAAAATAATTCTTTGTTCCTTTCCCCTCAAACCTCTTCTTGCCTGTCCCCATACCTCCATTTAATAGACCAATAGAAGCTGCCTTCTAGGGGAGGTAATACACTTTGCAGGAAGCTCGCCTTTACAGCCTGCTGATTGCCATTTATTTTTATGGCCCTAAAGAACAGCATCACCTTCCTCCCTCCTACCCCCATAAAAAAGAGATTAAAAAACACATAATAAACCTTGTGAGAAGGTGACTTAAATCTTTGGCACCACTGAGGCGACCTCTTCATGCTTCAGTGGCCTAAGCAAGCTGGCCAGAGGGGCTGAGAAGTGAGCTAAGCAAGTGAGCTTTCTGAAGACTGGCCTGCAGACAGAGGAGAGAGGGCAAAAGCAGCAAAGGCTCAAACATTGGGGAGTGTGGGTGGGAGGTGGAGCCAGAGCAGTCGACATTGGTTAGTATGTGAAGATGTGTTTGTGGGCAGGAGCAGTGATTCCAGGGGTCTTCACCCTGTTTCCAAAGCTTACCTGGAGAGGACAAATGCCAAAACAAAACCAGAATAAACAAAACAAAATCCACCAGAAAGCAACAAATGGGATCTGGAAGAAATTTCCTTCCCAAATGGACCTAAACAGTTAAATGGATCCTCATAATTAGAATAATTAGCTGATTAGAGTGTGACTCTGTGGGCAATAGGCAGAAACCTGTCTCAGCTAAGTACACTTGGTAGAAAAATGTGCTTGTTTATAAGAGGAGTGTGCTTTCAGATAGCAAGGTAGATTTTAAATAGCCTTGAAAAAAAATTAATGGGGAAAAAATTTGCAGCTGATGGATTAGGTTTAGCCAGCAAAGGAGATTTTGCCTGGACTCTTAAGTCCCAGTCTCAAATCCCACCATCACTGTTGTGCATCCATCAACAGATTTTTATTCAAGCCAATGCATTTAGAGCACAATTCTGTGGTGAATAACCTTTAAGGTTACATTTGCCTTTTCCCCGCTTCTTGCAAACAGTGCATAATCCACGAGCACATTTGTTGGCTGTAAAGGTGTACAACAGCAATTTTTGCAATGACAGTGCGGAGAGGGAATATGAGGTCTGTGTGCTAATGAGCTGACACTGCAGAGGCTGGGACATGTAGTGTGGAGTGCACTACAAGTGCACAGCAGCAAGACACAGTGGGGGACTTCAAGGGAAATCCATGGCGTTTCCTGAGGAGCAAGGGCAGCAAAGCCATGCAAATGAGACCCAGCAGTCCATTGTTGGTGTTTCCACACCACTAAAGTAAGTGTGGAAAGATCAAACCTATGTTTCAAAAAACAGACACATAACTTACAACGTGTGCACATCTTTTTAATATATACTGATCATGTGTGTATGGGTGCCTCTGTGTGAGTATGAATGCATGCATCCTAAAATCAGAATATTCACACCATCTCTCCTGGGGTTATCTAGCTAAACTGAAAAGACAGCAAACTCAATTAATCCCTATGAAATGGGAACATGTGCTCCAAATCAGATGAGTGTCTCTGATAAACTTCAATTCGTCTCTGGGCTGAGATCCCAAATGAACCACCTTTCAAAGACAGGGAGGCTTTTATTGGCCTCTTAATATTCTAGCAAAATTGGAGTCTGTCTTAAGCAAACCTCTTTAAAAATTGTGCAAAAATTCATTGCTGGTGAAGAAGGGTCTTTAAATAACTGATGCCTGGGATTCATTGCAAGGAGACTTTCTGAATACATGAGTCTGGGGGTGGGGGAGTACGGAGGGAGAGCAGAGACACACAGGAGGAATTATCTTTTATTTATTCTTGGTTATTAGTTTACCTGCATACCTATGCCCTAGAAAGCATGTGCCTGCTGCAGGGCTGAGAGAGCAAGAAAGAGCATGAGAAGAAATCAATTCCATTGCTATGGGAAGCTGAAACTGGGAATTCTGAATGGAAACAGGGGAAAGTTTCTTTAATTTTTGCCAGCCCATTCCATATTGAGCCAGATGGGAGAGTTGGATCTCCAGATTTGTAATTATCTGAGATTTTTCTCAAATTCTCCCTAGCTGTCCAGGGGGAGGAAGGCCAGAGGATCCAAGGTTTTCTCCTAATGGCAGTGTGCACAATCAGGTCAGTTAATTGGAGTAATGGAAACTGTCAGGCTTCAGTACTGAAGTAGAGTTATACACCAGCATCTGACATGTTTGATCTCTACTTCCACAAGGAAAAGAACAATTAAGGGCAGGGGGAGAAATGGGATAAACCTCCAGGGCTTCCCTTGACTCTTGAAATGATTGGTTTCTGTATTCAGAGACTTTCGAACTATGGTTGGACTAATCATCTTTCTCATACTTAAGCCACCAGGCAGCAGCTTCCAGGAGATAGCTTTGAGATCTGGCCCACATTCAATGATTGTAACTTTCAAAAAGGACTGTTTTGAGAACCAGAGAAGATGACAGCTTTCTCCTCTGTCCTCTGAGATGTAAAGTCTGAGAGTGCAACATGCAGGGGAGATACGTAACTGGTCTCTGGATATTTCCCTTGTGTGTGTCTGTGCATGCATATGTGTGTACTTGGCATAGCTAGGGACAAAGTCACCTTTTTGTTTTGTTTTTCTTGTTGCCCAGTGAGCCACACCCTCAAGCCCCCAGTTATAACCCAGCCTTGGTAACGGGAAGTGCTATGGATTTAGGATGAGGGATTTTGCTCTGAGTTCTTTTCTTTCCCATGGTTATCCCTATATTGCCCCAAAAGTTAAGGAAGTAAGGCAACTCAATGCCAATATAGATGACTTATTGCCTGTTATCAAAACTGAGCTTTTCACATGGCAAGGATCATTTCCTGCTTGCTACTTGAGTAGGGTTCCGATGTCCCTGGGCTGGCAGGTGTCAATCTGGTTTGGCCATAAGAACAGGCCCCAAGCCTTGGAAATCAATAATTTCTGAGAAATCAGTTGGCTCTCTTATCCCAGTCCTCATCAGTGGAAAGACACTGAAGGGTGTCAAAATAAATAATATTAGTTGTTAATAAAAATAAACCCTGGGACCATGTATTTGGTTTTAAATCTGTTCTAGTTGATATGCGAAAAGCTGCATTTCAGATCCAGCCTCTTGACAAGAACCCAGTGCTGCAGGATTAAGTCAGATGTGTATTGTAAGTGCTGTGGAGACAGACTGAGATTACCAAAATAAGATGCAAAGTATAGACAGACATTTTGTAACTTTCACACTTAGCTGGAATTAATAAGTTCCTATTTTTGTCAATGTCGGAAAGCCAAAGAATGTCAGATACAGAGTATCTCAGAACATACTCATATAAGGATCTGTATCCTCAGCTAAAATTTTCTTAAAGCTGATAGATGTCACATTTATTGCAAGGTACTTCATCCCTATCCCCATGGCCCAAGTCTTCAAATCCAAGGAACCTATGCCCTTTGGGACCCTTTCAACAGTTTTTTTTGAAATCACATATCCTTTGAGGCAAAAGAATTTGAAGAAAGCCATTATAGAAGGTTTTACCCAACCAAACATAAATTTCATTTCTCCCTTGAAAGAAAATGAGGGGAAAAACCCAAATCACACCAGCCATGGAAGTAAAAACATACTTTATGCCATCATCAATGTCATTGTTTTCAAAACTTTTAGTGAAGTGAGCTTAGATGAAGAATTCTCAGTCTTTCTCACAAAACATTCCATTTAAGAAAAACCCGTGTCCAACAGGCTATTAACCATTTGGATCCCCATGGTTTTACTTCTCAAAATGTCCCCTTTCCAGAGCACAACTATGTATTTCAGAAGTGGCTTTGGAGCTGATGAAATTCCTCCCTTTTGGTATTGTTTCTCCGCTGCTAGCCCCCTCCCCCCACCCCTTCTTGCTCTAAGTTAAGAACTGTGGTGTCTTGAACAATGAGGGGGGTGAACAACACTAGAGGAAGCAGAATTAGTTTTCCAAATATTCAGCTAACTGATGTCTTCTCCCTTCCCCTTACTTTGCCAGGCGTTCATCACTTGCAATCAGTTTGTAGTCTTACCAGTTCCCATCAGAGCTCTCTCAGTAAGAAAGATGATATTCTAGAATGGAGAGAGGTCAGGAAACCTAGCCTGATCTATCCCCTCAAGGTCACTTGTTTGCAAAATTTCTCATATTTGGTTTCCTTGTATTAGTCAGTTGGCAAAATCAGTTCATTCCTACAACCAGGCTTTAATAGTCATGTAATGTGCATCCTGAATTGACTCAATCAAGAGAAGGCTTCTTTTTAAAAAACCCCATCTGAAGAGATTTCCCTGAACAATCATGCTATTTTTTCCTTTTTTCTTTCTTTTTTTTTTCCTTTCAGAAAGAAAGGTGTGGGGGAGGGAACACCAGCTTAGCCCAGAGGAAAACAAAACTTTTGCATTTAACATTATTAACACAGAGGTTTGCCCACTGCCTTAAGCCCCTCAGCAGGATCTTCCAGAATTGACTTATGCCTCATGAAACCTAGGTTGATTAGAGCCCCTAAAGTGTCTACTGAGGCAGTCACCCCCAACACACATGCAAACCCCAAACCCCACAAGAAAAATGCAAATAAAATACCCAAGTTCCCAAAGGGAGGAAAAGCAGGTCTACTTACAAGCATTAGTCACAGAAAAACTATTAGAGGAATCCAAGTGATCTACGTGGTAATTCAAATGGAATGGCTTCTCGGTGGTATTCTGGTTGGTGTTGTATAACTGCACGGCAAAGCGGAAAGCGCTGTGCTCCTGCACTGTGTTTCTCATGAAAAGTCCACCTATAAGCAAAAGGAACCAAGATTTGGCTTGTGCCCCAGGACCAGTTAGAAATAGGGGAGCACTACAGATACAAGATACCTCTCAATCTGCACAACTGATGATTGAATTTCAACCTATGTGTCTTTCAAGATTCTTGTGAATTCAGATTTTGGACAAAAGAAACCTGATTTTCCTCTAGACCGAAGACAAGGAGGACAGGTTGGAGAGAAGCCCCCCCTCCCCTCCCCCCAACTCTCCCCCCCTCCCCCCGCCCATCCCTGCAAGCTGGTTCATCCTTTCCTGGCGCAAGGGAAAGGTTAGGAAGAAAAATAATTCCAATTCCTCCCGCTGTCCCCATCCTGTTCCCGATCGCCCCCGCCCCAAATGACAATACAGGGGATTGGTTCAGTAATGGCAATAATTTGAACTTCTCGACTTGTAAATACAGGCAGAAGCCGAGAGAACTCCTTCCCTGTGCCCGGGAGCCGTGCTTCAGACAGACACAGTGGCAATTCAAGAATTCGTGGTCTGCATGACTTCCCCGCTCGCTTGCTCTGCTTCTCCTCTCACACCCTCCTCCCATCTCATCCGCCACCGTCCCTGGCTGCTGTCCCGATCTTAGGGATCCGATGTGGGCTTCCACTTCCCCACCACTAGCCTGTGTCGGGTGAGCCAGAGACGTGGTACTGGCACCCCCGGCCCGTGTTGCGCACCCTGGCGCGGCTAGACAGGCGGCATCACCCTGGGACAACTTCCAGCGGTGGCACGCACGCCATAGCAAAGTCCAGAGCAGCGATCTGAAAAGCCGTGACTCCTCACTCTCTGGCATCCTCTCAGCCTTCGGCATACCGTCCCTGCTGCGCTCAGCGCGAAAAACTGAAAAGCACCCACCCTCACCAGCCCCAGGAGACCCTGCTCCCAGACCACTTCGCTGGGGCTAGGATCCCCGTGAGGCCTGCCTGGTCCCCATCCTCAATCCCTTCCCCAGGCCATGCAGGACAGGGACCCACAGCCGCTGTAGCCTTGCCCGGGCTGTGGTCTCGGGCGCCAGGGAGCCCGGCCCGGCCGACTGCCTCGCTCACTCTCGCTTACCTATGCTGATGGTGTTGGGGAATCCTCCGTGAGAATGACCCAAAAGCCCCAGGACTAAAAAGAAGATCGCCCGGAGCACGCTTTGCCCCATTTTCTTCTGCCTGGCCATGCTACGCCTAAAACAAAGCTGACAAGAGCATGGACGCAACTCTAGAGTCGTCAAAATAATAACAGAAAAGGAAAAAGAATTCGCCGGCTCTTACACCCCCTCCCCTCAACTTGCTCTCCTTCTCTCTTCCTTTCCACCCCACTCTAGTCCTCAGCTGCCGCCTCCTCTTCTCTTCTCTTCTCTCGCCCGCTCGTTGGCTCCCTTTCTTAGCTCTCTCTCGCTCCCTCTCTCTCCTAGACTCTCTCACACCCCCATCCCCGCCCCCCACCTCACTTCTGTCTTCACACCAATCTGGAAGGCGGGTTCATTGGCTGCAAGCTTGCAAGCTTGGTTCACCAAAGCGATCTCTCTCCCTATCACTATCAAGGAGAGAAAGAGAGAGATAGGAAGAGAGGGAGAGAAGGAAAGACAGGGAGGGAGAGAATAAAAACCTAAAACACAAAACGAAATTAAAAAGACAAAACATTGAACAACAAAGAAACAAGAAAGAGAAAGAGAAAAAAGAAATTATCAAGAAAATTAGAGACTTCCCCCTCCCCAAAGATGGTGGGTCTAAAGAAGGGGGAAAAGAAGGAAAGAGTGAAAAGGCTCAGCGCTGATGCACTGGGCTCTTCCAATTGAGCCGGTAGGGGGATATTGATCAAAGTTGATCTGACGTGGAATTAAAGCCGCACTCCGCTTAGCTCCACTGCAAACTGCAGCCCCGGACTGCAAAGCCTCGGCGCTGGCGTTTGTCAACACAGGAGATGAAATCAATAGAAATACACTAGTCCTCACGTGGGCCAGTCTTTCAAGCTGCAATGGACCCTTTTTTATTTGTTTGTTTTTGTTTCAAAAGCTGCATTGCCTCTGCATTTGTGTGTCTGTCTTAAAGAAGGAGGGTGGGGGTGGGAGAAGGTTGGTGGTTACTCCAGTCTTTGTAGAGACTCGGAGAAGCAGTTTCCATCACAATGCGCCCGAAGATGCTGCGCATGCCCAGTTCCTACCGCTCAGTTTTTACAGCAGAGATCTGAGGACGAGTGGACACCCACCCACCCTTGCTCTCCAAGGCACGTCTCTCCCCTTACCCAAGTGCTGAGGCGGGGTTAGGGGTGAGGCGATGGGTAGTGAGGCGCTGTTTTGGAGGGCTTAGAAAGGTAGATGTGTGGAGGTGGTAACTAAAAGGTTAATGACAAGGATTTTCAGTCCCACAGACAGGAAGAGAGAAGTGTGGAAATGAGCTGAGAGGGGGGTGGGGATTGAAGGTTAAATTTGGAGGGGACTGTACCTAGCTGCCTTGCTCCCTTGGTGTTGCCCATTGGATATAGCAGCCTAGGACCCTGACTGATGACCCCAAGCATTATTAGTTCCCCCATCTCTTCTTCCACTCTCTGATCTAAGGGGAGGAAAGGACCTATGAAGTCCTGAAGTCCAGCCTAGATCCTAGTGAGAGATGTTCCCCTCCATAGCATCTTGTCGATGAACTTCAAGGCTATGGACTCCCCTCTACAACCCCTTTCTCCAGCAGTTAGAAAAAGAATCATCTCAAGTCTTTCACTCATACCCCACAGCTACTCTGGAAGTCATACATCCCTTCTCCACACAGGTTCTTCTCATTTTTATATCTTCTCCTCCTGGTCTAAGAGAAAGTTGAATCTTCCTGCCAGTATACAGCAAACTGATACACACAGGGCAGGGAATAAATGGCAAGATTCCAGAAACCTACTTGGTACACTGATTACTCCAGAATGTTGTATTTGGCAAGACATGGGGTGGAGCCTGGGAAAAAAAAGTTTCAAACCCTTTGGCAGCCAGAAAAATGGTTATTGTCCTTTCCAAATGTCTACCCACTCTGATAATCCACCATCTCTTCATATCCTTCCACCCACAGAAATCTTTTGTCTCCATTTAGATAGTCGATGGCTAGGAGTGAGAGAGAAACCTGGTAGTCACAGGTTTTGCAAGTGGTGGGAGCATTAGGGCAAAGGGACTAGCAGAGACAAGGTTGGCCACCCCTTGACAAACATGAAGAGTGAAATAGCATCATTTAGGGTAGCAAGCATGGGCTTTGAAGACAAACAGCCCCAGGTTCAAGTCTAAATTCCTTCCCATACAGACAGAGTGTGACTTTGAGTGATTCTGTTAATCTGTCTGAACCTCAGTTTCCTCATCTGCAAAATGGGAATGTTAATATTTCTTTCCTTATAAGGTGGTTGTTACAATTAAATGAGATATTGCATGTGAAAGCATATGATTCAGTGCCTGACTCACAGAAGAATCAATAACTGTTAATTTCCAGATTTCCTTCCCTCTTTCTCACCTGTTAAAAGTGTCCTCTTCCCAGCAAAAGTTTCTACTGCTGTCAATCTGCCCTCCCTTTACCTTCCACGCAATCTTAAATTCTGCTGCCCTGTTTTGCCAGTGTTCTACTTTAAGATCTTCCCGTGATAGCCCCTTAAGAACCCTAGGAGCCAAAAGAGAATTGGCTAGACTAATCTACACTAAGGTACTAATGACAAGCAGTGACAATTTGATATGAAAAATTCTACATTTAGAGAATGGCTCTACTCTGTGCCAGGCACTATATGTCCCTACTCTTAGATAAAATATAATTGCATTTTAACAGAAGCCTTCAATGCCTTGATCCAAAGGAATAACTCTAATGAAGAAGATTTAGTTTTGTTTTCAGGGCAATATATTTTGGATTGGGGGAAGGGGAGTGTTGGCTTTCAGCATGCCTCGCTTCACTCCTGAAAGCAGCCAGGTCCCAACCATCCTTGCTTGGGCAGCCATGACAGGAAGTGGAAGAAGAGATTTGTGGCCATTTTCACTATCATTTGCCTTGAAGAGTAATGGGAATGGGTCAGTATCAAAAGATGAGAGCAAGAAGGACATTTCAGTGCCTCTGCACTTGAAAATCCTTTACTGAATTCATCACTGTAAATGCCGCCTATCCCTTCCTTTTTCATCTTCCCCTGCCCACCACCTTTCTTCCTCTCTTTCATCTGCTGCCACTCTTTAAACTCTTAGCTGTCAGTGGCAGCTTTTGGCAGAGTTGGACTAGTCCCATCTGAGCCAGCAGAGGCACAGTAGTGGAGTAGGCATATTGCTGTTGGCTGAAAAGCCTATATAATATATACATGCAAACTCCTTAGCAATTGATCCCTTGCCCAAGAAAGCAGTGAGACTCCTTTTGAACTTCATCTTTGCTTTTCCAGTGAGGTACTAGAGGTTATGCTAGCAGCATCATAGCCACCAGAAGGTGGACAAAAATGCCCCAGATCCAGCTATCCCTCTGTGGTTAAAAGGTATCCCCACTGGATTCAGGATTATCTGCTGTCTTAGGAGCTACAGTTTGCACTTTTAAATTAGTTCTATGATACAGTTGTAACAGCAACAAAATAATTCACTGCAGTTCTTATTGAAAAGTGAAAATAGTACTTCTCTTTATGAAGTTTCTGTTTGTTTCAGGCTTGAAATAGGTTCACTTGGGTAAGCAAGAAGAAATGTTGGGCAATGGAGTTTAGATCTATACCATGTGTTAAACCTTATACCTTCCAACTTGAGACTGCAAAGGGGAAAATAGGAACAGAGGCCATCTTGATTTATTGATAGGAAACTGCTATATACTTTAAGGGTAACTGAACCAAGATACTATGTGTCTTGCCTCATGGAAATAATTTCCTCACTATCTGACTTGAAACTTTGATTCCTTCAACAAATGTTTATTGACCACCTGCTATATGACAAGAATTTGCTAGACAATAGGGATATAAGGAAGTGAGACACAGTTTTCACTTTCAGTGCATTTCAAGTTCAGAGGAGCAGATGTATTATTCATTGAGCAGATGTATTATTCATTGGCAATGACAATGCAATGTGGTAAATACTATGAAAACAGTAAGCACCAGGTACCATGACATCACAGAGGAGGGTGTTTAAATATTTGAAACAGGGTAATTCCCCTACCCCAGATTCAATCCTGAGCCATTAAAAAGACAAGATAGAACAAGGTGATTTCTAAAGAACCTTCCTGCTATCTTGTTCCATGGTTCTATTATTCCATGAGATAGGATTATTGTGGGGTCAGAAAAACTGTCCAACCTTCCTCCTACACTCTAATCAAGGAACCAAGCTAGGTGCAACTATTTCTTTATCACTGTCACTTGCATTTCTATTCCTGGATCCTTTGGGAAGAATAGAGAGTCCCGCTATATCAGGAGTCTAAGGTTGGGTGTGACATCTAAGAAAGCTTGGGCCCTTCATCCTATTTTTCTATCATCCTATCTTCTATATTATACTACCCCCTCCAGAAACCTCCATATAAATCTTCTTTGTGGGTGTTAGCCTTGGTGTTGCCAAACAGGAGCTGAAATTCCAGGGATGAGCCTAGTTGGAGCTACTTCTGGAGAGTGTATAAGTATGGGTCAGAGGAGAAGCCCAGAAATAGATCCATAGCAACATCCAGGAGGAGACAGTCACACCAAGTGAACAGTGGCCTTGGAGCAGTTGTGTTTATCTCAAATTGTTTTTTTTTTTTTTCCTGCATGACTTTATTTTATTACTCATCTACCACCACACTGAATAAATGGGGTGTCAGCCACAAGGTTTTTATAATCACACAGTCACAGGATGAAGGCTATATAGTTATAAAATCATTATCAAAGATCAAGGCTACTGGATTACAGTTCAACAATTTCAGGTATTTCCTTCTGGCTATTCTAATACACTAGAAACTAAAAGGAAATATCTATGTAACAGGTCAGTAGTCATAATTATTTGTTAAATCCTAACTTCTTAGTTACAACTCCTCACTCTCATTTGATTATTTTCTCAATCTTCAGGGATATCTGGGCAATGACCATTCTAGCTTCTTCATGCTGAAAAAGGGTGTTGACATCATTCACTTGGAGTAGAAAAGTAAAATGATTGATGTTATTGAAGAGACTGGTACTTCTGGGTTTCAGGGCTTATCTGGCATAGGAGCCATCTGGAGACTTTAAGTTTCTGAAAAAAATACACTCTATAGGTACAACTTTTATAGAGTCTTAGATAGAGCCCCAGGGTATTCTTTAGGGTTTTCAGGAATACTGTTGGTTGGGGTTTGGCATACTGTGGCAATTTGCAATATCTGGCTGAAGCTTATGTAAGAGTAAACTCCAGAGTGACCTCACAACTCTATTTGAAATCTCTTAGCCACTGAAACTTTATTTTGTTTCATTTTTCTTCTGCCTTTGTTTAAGAAGGCATTGCTGATCCCACGATGCCAGGGCTGGACTCATCCCTGGGAGTCATGTCCCATGTTGCCAGGGACACTTACACCCCTCGGAGTCATGTCCCATGTAAGGAGGAGGGTAGTGAATATATTTGCAGAGTTGGCTTAGAGAGAGAGGCCACATCTGAGCAACAAAAGAGATTCTCTGGTGGTGACACTTAGGCACAATTATAAGTAGGCTTAGCTTTGCCATTACAGAAATAAGCTTCATAAGGACAAGCCCCAAGATTGAGGGCTTGGCTTATTAAATTGGGACTCTCTAATGCTTCATAGAATATCAGAAATTCCCCAGGTGGGGAAGTTTAATAGTTCCACATTTTTTCTCCAGTCCCTCAAGGGACTTTGCGAATACTTTTTTTTTTAATTTTCTGCCCAAAATACTCTGGAATGTATCAGGTTATTATAATAACCTATACAGAATAACAAAATCTCATTCCCTGTTCTAGGTTCCATGTAATTAGGTTGCCAAATTGTTTTGATTGGCTTACTTCTTAGAGATTGTAAGGGTATTTTGTGGGCAAAATTCCTTAGAGGTGATTTTTACCTTTAGTACCTCTTCAACCTTTCCCAACTTCCAACCCTTTACACCCTGTGCTAAGTAATTTCACACCGCTTCGTTAAGTACTCTCAGGGCTAGTGACCCCTTCAGGGTTTTTTTTTTTTTTTCAGTTGTCATTTTATTTCAAGATGATACACCTAATTACAAATTTAAATTATAATTTGGCAATCTCTATTCAGGCACCAAATTTCATTAAAAGCAAACTGCTTATTCAAAAGTGATCACAGAACAACTGAAAATGTAGAGTAAGAAGAATGAGTAACATCTTACTGGCCCAATAGATTGTTTTATTCTCTTACCATGTCAAATTCAAACTTTTCATTTTTAGTTAAGGTACACTATAACTTCAGTAGACAGCAATACACAAAGATTTTGTCACATAAACCACTTTCCATTTAGGTGGTCAACTGTTTCTAGCTGTCTCAACTGGGATAGACGCATTTACAGCACTGGTTGCGCTTGAGCTTTCTTTGCAAGCAGCTTTAGATCTGCAATGTACTTGGCAATTGTCTCCTTTTCCTGCTGTGTAGAGATGCTATGCACCACATGCTTCTCCACTCAGTTTTTTTTTTTTAACATTCAATGAAAATGTATTTATTATATGACAGGCATAGGTCTAAGCACTTTCTAAGCACTGTACCTTAGTTCATTTAACCCTCACTCAACATTATGAGGTAGGTATTACAATTATCTTCATTTTATAATTCTACAGAGACACAGGTATAAAAACAGAAAAATGATCAGGAAGGCTAATAAATGGATGATAAAATGGCATCCTTTGAGAAGGGAAATGGGTACAGGGATGGTGGTCAAAGGGTACTTTTGCCTTATTTGTAATGTTTATCTCTTTTTATAAGGATAATACATTCATGAATCATTTCTGTAATTGAAAATAATGACAAGATATAAGGGCAGCCTAAGGAGAATGTCCATCTGGGCACTGTATATAGGGGCAAAAAATCAGTTAGAAAACTTCCTGCTTCGAGTAAGAGAAAACCCACTAAACTGTTACAAACAATAAAGGAGATGTATTGTCTTACATAACTGGGAGATAGGTAGGGCCAGCTTGAGAATTGATTAGATTCAGTCTACAATTTCATCACAGATCTAATTCCTTTTCTGTCTCTTTCTGCTTCCTTCATGGTGGCAAAATGGCTATAGAATTTCTTGGCTTCATGTCTGCATCACATCGTCTTGTATCATTGGTCCAAACTTAATCATATAACTATTCATGATCCAACCTTATGGTCAGTTAATGCCATGTTTACGCTTGGATTACCCAAGACAATCATCATAGCTTGGGGAAACAGGATTATTCCTCACCCATAGAGCTGGATATAGGGTCAGTCCTCCCTTCCTCCCCAAAACTACATGATTGACACACAGTGAGGGAGGGAAATATGGAGGTTGGGAAACAAACAAAATAAAAACTAAAATACCTGTTCTCCCAAAGGCCTACTCCCTGAGAATTGTGGATGGTGATGACCTTACTCTTGAACTGTGCACAGGACCCTAATGACTTGCTGAAATGGTTTTGTCTTTGGTCCATTGTTGGTAGACTATTTAATGGTGAGATCCTTCTATTGTTTTAGTAACTCAGCCCCCTAAATTGAGTTCAAGATGCATCTGCCTGATACTTAATTCTGCTCTTAAGAAAGCCATATGTGTACTGCGTGTCCAGGGTGAGAATATAATATAGAAATAAATCCTATTCCTAGAAGTAGAGGAAAATAGATTCCAGGGCTTTTTAGATAGGATTTAGTGACTACTCCCCATATCCTTCTCAAGGTAAGCAGAGGTCTAGGGTGTCACTCCACAGACTATGAGGAATCAGAAAGGTTAAGTGAATAGCCAAAGGTCACACAGCCAAGTTGTGGGGCATGGAGTTTCTTAGCCTCTAAGGCTTTATCCACCAGACCAGAGTCTCCTTCATGCTATGAGAGAATTGAATCATAAAAAACATATTCTGCTGGGATGGGTACATCTTAGCAAGTAATTTTCCCCTGGTGGGCTCTGAATGGGCTTAAAAACTGCATTGGGATTTTGACTTTTCACAAAGTGGTATTCTTATAAGCTGCAATATCTATCTGATGGGAAGTGTTAATTTATTATGAATTATTCCTGGTTACCTCCCAGAAATGATGTTGTTGACATTTTTATTAATGTATACTTTTTTACCCCTCTGGGAAGGTTAAAAACTGTCAGTATGAAATAGCATATGCAAGTCAGGGAGAAATTAAACCCCCAACCTAAAACTAACCCCCCTCCCCCACCTAGGCCCTAGTATGGGGGGCTGTTTCCAGATTGAGCAGATTTGAGTTTTAGAAATGTTGAAAAATTCTGAGTGCCAACTGGTTGAAGAGTGATGCTTTATATTCAACTGGAAACTTATTGGAGTACATATAAAAATTGGAAACTCATTCTGGATTCTGAAGTTTACTTGATTGCATGTCAGGAACTGAGTCAGCATTATGCCAGATAATAGCATATGAAGACAAATGGACTGTTTTCTTTTTTGGTGTGTGTGTGTGTGTGTGTGTGTGTGTGTGTTGGGGGCTATAGGGTTATGATGGGTGAAGTACATGTGTTATTTTGATGAGTGCTCCAGTTATTCACCAGTCCCTGTATCCATTCCTTTGCCATGGCTTCATTGTGGATAGTTTATTTTCCTGCCCCTTAACTTCAGGTTTGGCCATATGACTTTCTTTGGCCAATGACATATGGGTAAAAGTGACAGTGTGCCAGTTCCAGCCTACATTTTAAGAAGTCTCATGCAGTTCTGCTTGCCATCTTCACCTCTGTCACTGCCACAAGAAGAACATGCACCAGCTAGTTTGCTGGTCCAAGAAGGATGAGGGACATGTGAAGCAGAGTTGTGCCAGTTGACTCACAGATCCAAAGTGAGAAACAGAGCCATCCTAGGTACTATAGCCTGTAGCAGAGCTGCCTAGCTGAGCCTAGTCTAGATCTGCTGAATGCCAGCCAACCTGCCATCTGCATCTGGGTAAGCAATAATAAATGACTGTTGTTTTAAGCCACTTTGGGGCACCTTATTACAAAGCAATGGTGAACTAATTCAGGAGGCATCTGGAAGTTGTGTGGTTCCGAGAGTGATCTAAGGCAAGGGTGATGATGCATCCTGGTTTGCACAGGATTATCCAGTCTATGCCCATTGTCTCAGCACAATTTTTGTTAGTGCCCATTTTCATTCTCAGAAGTATCTCAGTTTGGATGATAAATTGTATGGTCAATCTAGCTGAAACAATGTGTGCTTTATGGGGTTGCCTTAAGGGCCTGATGGAAGACTTGCTCTCAGTTTGTTTGCTACTCCCACCTCTTAAATTCTGCTTCCTAATCTGTCATCTGATGATTTGACTTCGGCCATTTTGAGGAATAAGGTATTTTAGAGCTCTTTTAGATTTAGGAAGTTCAGAATTTCCTGCTTTGAAGGAGAATTCAGAGTATTTAGGAGAATGAAAAGATAATTGGAAACAATTGAATTTTAAGATACTTGCCTGAGGAATTGCTGGTTTTCCTAAAGTTTAATCAATTCTAATCAGTGTGCTATGGGCATATTCTGTTGAATCTTTGTAGCATCACTTCCATGAGCATATTTTGAGGGAAACTAAGAGCGTATTAATCATTCCACATTTTTCTGGGTGATTACCCACAAAACCAAAATCAGTGGTTTTCTCCTTTGAAAATATATTTATACCCTAGTTTAAGAATATCTTGTATGTGGAAATATAAATTTTGAGGAAGTTTTGTAGTTTACTAAAGGATTCATCAAGGGTTTCCTTTAAATAGCGAACTGATCTTGTGCTGTGGTTCTCACACAGAAGTTATTTTGTGTCCCCTCACCCCTTCCAGGAGACAAGTGGCAATGTCTGGAGACATTTTTGGTCATCATGACTGATGGGGTGGGAGTAGGGGGTGCTACTGCATCTAGTGGGTAGACGCCAGGGATCTGCTAAACATTGTACAATACACAGGGCTGCCCCCCACAACAAAGAATTATCTGGCTCCAAATGTTAATAGTGCTATTGTTGAGAAATCCTGCTCTTGTGTATTCAGAATAGGATTTTCAAAAACCAAAAAGATTTATACAAATCTTTTCAGAAATGTGAAGATTAGACCAGGAACCTGGAAAACCTGGCTCTTCTAATTGCAGTTTTGCCAAAATTTCTGGGAGTGTGACCTCAGACAATCATTTAAATTTTCTGAGCCTGAGTGTTTTGATTTGTGAATTGTGGATAATAATAATCCTAGCTACCTCTCCAGATAAGGCAGTGGAGAGAGAAAGAGAGAGAGAGACTGAGACTATCCAGTCAATATGGTGGCATTCAGGCTGGCCAAGTTGATCAGCTCAAGTCATAGAAATAAGAAAATATGAGCTTCCTTAGATTATTTCTCCTGCTTTTACTTTTTGAGACCCTCTACAGCAATAGCTTACTGGGGGCAGAACTCAGTAACTTCCCCAAATTGCATGCAAAATCCAAGGCTTTCTGACTTACTATGATGTTTTTCCTTAATTCACTGCAAGCTACCTTCAGTGCCTGTTACTAGTCATCAGTGCTTCAAAGAATATTATTATTGTTATTATTATTTAGTTTACCAAAAGCATCAAGGGAGAAGCAGCACTTACAAAAGTATCTCTACAGCAATTCTCAGAGCTCAAGGAAAGGCAGAAAGCTGGTACTCACTGAGCCAACATCACTTAGTTGGACTCAGTGATAGGGAGTTGGATGGATGCTGCAAAGTAGCATCAGGAAGGAGGGAGGCTAAGAACAAGGCCACCAGATGCTTTTTTAATAGACTTTCAGGGCAGGTAGGACTAACTACATAATTTGCTGTGCCCAGTGTAAAATGAAAATGCTAGGTTCAAATAGTAAAAATTTCAAAACAGTGACAGCAAAGCATTAAACCAAGCACGGGGCTCTTCTAACCATGGGGCTCTGCGCAATTGCTCAGGTCTTAAGCTCATAAAACCAGCCCTGAGGGCATTGCCTGCTCCACAGGAGAATGGGCAGTAAGGAGTAATTTCCTCCTCAGTTCCCTGGGCTCTTGACTCCAGGGCCCAGGGAGAAAGCTTACTCATTATCAACCCTGCAGAGTCCAAAAGAAATGAAGAGGATTCTTCTGGGGAGGCTTCAAACAGTTCCTCACTACTTCTCCTGACCTCCCTCAGTGGGTATCCCCAGTCTCAAGAGAATTTCCATGTTACAAAAGAAGAGAAAAATTACTTAAAATCACTATATTTGGCAGAAGGCCAGTCAAAGATTGGTCTTAACCATCTTACCTGACCCACTATCTAAACTGAAATTGAGCTCCGAGTAGGGAAGATTGTTATATATCTAGAGGCACCATACTGGGAAAGTCTTTGTGAGGAAATGCCTTTAAATTAAAAAACAAAACAAAGCAAAACCAAAAAAAAAAACCCTCCCTCTTAAGTTTCTTGTTGAGAGTTTAGAAAATTGTCACATTTTGCTAACAAAGGGAAAGCAGTGACTCCTCCCCAATTTTGAATTCCCTTTGCTCTAATTTCTGGTATATACAAATTTGCTTGGTACTTTCTCCTGATGATGTTGATAATGATGATGATGAAGATAACAATAATAATGAAGACAATGATCATGATGATGATGACAATGAAGACGATGATGATAGCTAACATTTATTTATCACCACATGCCAGGTGCTCTGCCAAATGCTTTAAATGTATTGTTTCTTTGAATCCTTAAAACAACCCTTTAAGGTAAGTACTGTTAAGCATTTTGTACAAATCTTGAAGGAAGATACCCTGAAAAGAATCTATCAAACAAGGGATGTTAATGAAAAGTCAATGTACACTTTCCATTAACAATTTAAAATGTGAAAAATGCCATTGTTTTTTTTTTCTCTTATTTAGGATATTTCCTTTATTGTTTATTTTTGTGAACACAAAATTTATTATTTTGCATAATGATTAGCACCTAGAAGCTTCTCAATAAGATGTGCTGAATGAATTAATAAATAAGGGCTTTCATGGGTTCACTGAAGATCTCAATCTTCTTAAGTTTCATGGAAACACAAGTTCTTTTGTAATGAATTTCTGCTACAAAAGTTCTGTGTAACAAATTTTTTGTGGTTGGATAAGCTCACTGCCCCTTCATTTTGTATCTATGGTGTCAGCCTGTCCTTATGATGTGGTTATAAACTAAGGCATCATTACCACCACTTTGTGGAAGTTTCCAATAATTGCAGACAAATTACCCAAGTCAAAAGCTACAGCATCTTGACTATTGAACCGTACATTTTCCCTCTAATACATTACTTGACTTTTGTTTAAGTTAGATTTATGGGTAATAAATCAATTCAATAAATTTCTGTGTCTTTTATTGTAGTTTACTTCAAATTCTTTTTGGAATTAGGAGCAGTGTGACTAATAAATACAGTTGAGGACAGTTTAATAAAGAAACTATTTTTAAAGATGGGGATATGGATAAGGGGTCTCAAAAAGAGATGATGAAGCACCCTGGGCTAGTAACAGCAGGGCATCTTTATCACTTCCAGACCTGAAAGGCAAGTGGTAGAGAGTTGTAGCTGAAGGAAAAGACCACCTGACAGAGCCATGAATCTCAGTAGAGGAGCACATGCACTGCAAAACTGCAGCCAGGCATAGCGGGAACTACGGGAATAGCTATCCCTGTCTCTCTCCTCCTGCCTTCCTTCTGCTGCCTTTCATTGATCAAACCAAATCAGAGGCCAGAAAGCAAGGGGCATGGCTGATAGAGTCCTTAGAGGTCAGCTTCTTGGGGTGCAGAGCAGGATGGAGAAGAGTGGAAGGTGGATCTGTAGGGGGAAAAGGAGACTAACCAGTGCGACTCCCTTCTTGCCTCCTCACTGTCAAACTTACCCATCTTTTCCCTCTTCTTTTCAGGATTATGTTGGATAAAAGTGTTTGGTATGTTCCACAAGGTACTTGGGGGAAAGCAATCCTTGTGTTACCATTAAAGGATGGATGGCAGTTGAGAAGAATTGAAGGTCTCAGTTGGTATAACATTTCCTGTTTCTCAAGAACGTGGAAATTGGCTGGCTATGTCAGTAGCTGGCCAAAGTATGATAAGCGGTTGGGTTGCAAATACTGACAAAGTCAAAATGGGCATCAGCAATGTTTCTTTTTGCAATGCACGTACATCTAAAAATTAGAGTGGGAAATGAATTTAAGTAAATCAGACCCAATTTTAAATCCAGGACAGTTGCTTGCCACTTAAAGGAAGCCTAGAGAAAATCATTTTTCAAGTGAAAAATTGGCCATTTTGTCATTTTTGTGGTTACCAAAGTGTACTACATGAACTAAAAAAAAAGCAGAGTTCCATATAATTCAGAGGGCAGACACCTTTGGATAAAAAGATGTAGTTTGGGGCTGTAGTCTTCAAACCATCTCTTGTTACCAAAATTTAAATTCGAAAATATCTGGCCTCTCCAAACCCCCAATATTCTAACCTGGTATTTTTTCTTGGTACACTTCTGAAGTAAGGCCAGAAATTTGCCAGTTTATCTGGGAAATAGTATTAATGGAACATATATAATACTGCCCTCCCCTGCCCCAAGTTATCACTATTCATTTCTTCACTGAAGCCCTGGATGTACAACATAAGCTATAAATTTCATGTTGATGGGAAAGGAATTATAATACGAGCTGTTATTTGTACTTACAATGTGCCAGGCATGTGCTAAGTGCTTTAATACACTAGTTCATTTAATCTTTACATAAGGATATGAGGTAGGTGCTACTATTATTTCAATTTTACAGTGGAGGAAACAGAGACACAGATTAAGTGACTTGTTCAAGGTTACACATCTCTAAATGGTGGTGGTGAAATAAGATTTAGGACTGTTTGACTCTAAAGGCCCTATGCTACCCTTTCTCCACATTACTCTGTGTGTGTGTGTGTGTGTGTGTGTGTGTGTGGTCTGAGATGCTAACTAGTCTGTGGGTTCCCAAAGGGAAGAGAATAGATGGATGTCTCTCTAACATACAAACTCAGTGGACACTCAACCAACATTTTAGATGACTGGACAAGCAAAGACTTGAGAAATAGTTTTTGTTTATTTGTTTGTTTTGTTTTTAAAAATCTCTCCACCTTTGCTAAAGTGGATTTATTTTTTCCAGAACATGGAGGGAGTACTGTTTATGTATCTTACAAAATAGTTATTTACTGAATGGTAATCACATGCCCTGGACGGGTTACCCTTACTGTCTGAGAGGGGAGGAGGCAAAAAGTATATAGTGGTACACTTGTTTTCTACTATCAACAGTGGGATAGTGGTTTAGAGCAAAGACCACTCTGCCTGAGTTCAAACCCCCCCTCCATCACTAGCACTAGAGTTATTTGACCTTTTTGGGTCCCACCTTTTTCATCTGTACAATGAGGATGATAATAAAACATACCTCACAAGGCCATTGTAAAGATTGAAAGGTATAATTAAAGAGCACAGAATGATGTCTGGTACACTACAAATGCTCAGTAATGCTAGCTATTTTTGTTATCAACTCTAGGCCCATCAAAATTTAGCAAGGTCCTTCTGAGCTTCTTTTGGTTCTGGGGGCTGAGAGAGCCCATTTTGCTAAGTTGAAGGAAGCAGGAAAGGCTTGTGCATTTATGGAATCTCAGTATTTGAGTTTGTTTAGCCCTGGCAAGAAATACCTTCCTGTTTTGAAACCAAAGAAAAAGTATATTTTTTAAAATGAAGGAATACTTTTAAAGGATCATAAAAATACTCAGAAGACTTATTTGTCAGAAAACAGCTTTTACAGAGCAACACTGTGGTGACTGAGGGGGAAACATTGTCAAGTGTATGAATTAGATTGCCCTTAACAGAGAAACAGAGTTGAGCATGGCAGAGATGGCTGGTATGGCCAAGGCTGGGGGAGAGAGCAGAGGGATGCAAAAGGCTTGCCCAAGAGAAACAGAGATTCAATTGTGCCAGTCCACAAACCACTTACCAAATGAAAGCTGCAGTCACTCTCACCTACTGCTGCTCTATGGTAATGAATGCATTTTTGATTAGGTTTGCTGATTACCTGCTCTCTATGCATACAGCAGAAGATAGAATAACAGAGTCTGGGACTCTTGGTTAAGACTTTAGAGGAGGGTTTGATTTTCTTTATTTTTCTCTTTTCACGGGCTCCTCAGTGTCAAGTGAGATAACCTCAGCCTTTTTCTGGAAGCAACCAAGAGGCCAGAATCTTGGGCTTTTTTCCCCACACACACACATCAGTGCCGTCGCAAGGAAATGAAAATAGTGCGGGAGGGGCAAGGATCTCCACTGAAGCCCCCATTCATTCTCCAATTTTTTTGTAGTGTTTAACTTATCTCTTCAACCACAAGAGATGAATGTCTTTGCATATATTAAAAAAGAAATTATGTCTGATTTCCTATGTATGTTACAAGTATTTGCCAAGAGATGAGTATTAGGTGGAGAAATAGGTTTTACGCTTAAAAGGCAATGCCTCTAAAGATTTAGTGCAATTTGAATGGGAACATGAATTTTGGGAAGGAAAAACACAAGGTATCAATTTTAGAACAATTTCCTCTCTGGTACTATAACATGAGAACCGCAATCCAATGTTTACAATCAAACGATTTTCTTTTTTTTACACATCAGATGTAGTATATCTTTTCGCATTGTGTTTTCTCTGTGCATGGGCTATTAACTTTTTTGATTGTTGTTGTTGCTGTTCTGGACTTGGTATTGATTAGGACCAATGTGCTTCTAACAAGTTAAGAGATAAGCAAAAGGCCAGACCCAACTATGAATGTGAGCCCAGTTGGGGGGTGAGTGATCCTGTCTAGAGCAAACTTTATTTCCTTTTTGGGTGGGAATGGAGGGTGTCTTAGCTTTCCAGGTTGCTATGACAAATACCACACAATGGTTTGGTTTAAACAACAGTAAAAATTTTTTTTAGCTCACAGTTTTGAGGTTAGAGGCTAGAAATCCAAAATCAAGGCAACAGCAAGATGACACTTTCTCCCCAAAGTCTGTAGCATTCTCATGCTGGCTGCCGACAATCTTTGGAGTTCTTCAGCTTTTATCTTTGCCTCCCATCACTTGGCAATGTCCTTTCCTTCCTAGCTTGTGTGACTATCTGGTTCTTTTTATAAAAATGCCTTCAATAATCCAAATTAAGGCCCACCCTCCTTTTAGTTAAGGTTGGGCCACACCTTAATTAAAAATAACATCATCAAGAGGTCCTATTTTTAGTGGGTTCACATCCAAAGGAAAATGGAATAATATTAAGAACATGTGTTTGTTGGGGTACTTAATTTAACCTACCACAGATGGCATGATGATGGTTTGGATACATATTTCCAGCCCTATGTGGAATAAGTTAGTACTTCAACAAAACACAAAACAAAACAAAAACACAAAAAAGTAACACATACTGTAACAACGCATTTTGATTTGTTCAAAAAAATAAAAAAACAACAAGATGCTGCATTAGAGAATAAAAAGTGCAGACCAAATTTTGACTGCTAGTAATAGCAAACCCAACTAAAATTAAGTCAAACAGTGAGGGGTTTATTATCTCACCTAATTAGAAGGCTGGAGGTTGGGGATCAAGGGTTAATTCCGATACACAGTGTAATTATTACGAGGGACCCAGTCTCATGCCGTATTTCTTTTCTACAATCTTTAGTGCATGGGTAATGTTTCCCTCATGGTTGCAAGGTTTCTGCCACAGTTGAAGGCATCACATGTAGAACACAACAACTAGTTAAAGGAGATTAGTGTTTTCTTTTTCTGTATTCCTTTTTTTTTCTCAGCAGGAAAGACCTTTCTAAGAAGTTCCCAAGCAGAATTTCCCCGCATGTCTCACTGGTCAGTTCTGGGTCATGTGCCAATCTCTAAACCAGTCACTGACAAAAGGGGAAAGTATGATCATGACTGGCTAAGACCAATTATATTTCACTATCTGGGACTGGGAAGGGACCAACCTACCCTGACCACATGGCAGCCATATCTTTGAATAAAATAATCATTGAGCTGGTGAAGAAGAAGGTGGGTGGGGGTGGCTGCAGTGGGAAGTCAATATTTTCTGCATCCAATAGGGCAGTCACAAAAGGACCTTTTGATGAAATGCCATATCAACTAAGACATGAAGGATGAGATGGATTTGGTCAAATGAAGTATGGGAGATATGGATTTTCAGACAGAGGGAAGAGCCTGTGCAAAGTACCAGAGATTAAACAAGTTTGGAATCCTTAAGAACAAGAAAGAGGGCTAGTATGACTAGAATGTATCAAGTGATGGTGGAGAGTACCATAAAATGAGGTTCAGCAGGTAGGCAGGGGCTGGTACATGTGTAGAGCATTGTATAGATTTAAGGATTTATTTTTAGTGCAGTATGAAGCCAATGAAGAATTGTAAACAGATTCAGGAATAATATACATTTAAGATCACTTTTGTGGCTATATAGAGAATGAATTGGAGGGTGGGCAAGAGTAGAATTTGGAGAACAGTTAGAAGGTTGTTGCAATTGCCCAGGCAACAGATGGTTGGTGCTTGGAATAGTGAGGTAATAATGTATGTGGAGAGAAGAGGATGGATACATTTTATAGGTAGGCTGACAAGTCTAATGGGTTAGATGTGGGGAGGGAGGGCAAGAGGAAGCAAAGCTGTTTCCTGGGATTTTGGCTTAAAGAACTAGGTAGATGGTAGTGTCCCTTCCCTTTCCCTCTCCCTCCCTTCTTCCTACTTCTTCTCTTCCTCCTTTTTTTTTTAAACTGAGATGGGAAATACCGAGTGAGAAACAAGTTTTGGCAGGAGTGGGAGTATTCATCCAAGAGTTCTGGAAGTCAACAGTGTATGGTTGGTATTCATAGCAGAGGATTGGATGAGATCACTTAGGGAGAAGGGGTAAAGAGAGAAGAAGAGAAGGTGCAGTACCATGCCCTAAAGAACATGTACATTCAGACATTAGGGAGAAAAAGAGGTGCCCACAAAGGAAATTGAGAAGTAGAAGCCATTGAGTTAGGAGGAAAATCAGGAGAGACTAAATGATTTACCTAAGGCTACACAGCTCATATGCTTCTCTTAAAGGCTCGGGAGAAATGCATAGGAGTCTGTAAAGAGACAGGGTAGATGAGAAAAAAAAGAGATAATTTTACACACATTAAAAAACATTGTTTTTTCTTAATATAAATATTATACATATTCATAATTGGGAAGTTAGAAGGCATATAAAAAAATAAGAACATGTAAATCACATGTAAGCCTGTTTGTTATCATTTTCATGTATAACTATCCAGTCATCTTCTACTTCTCCCTTCCATCCTCCCTTCATAAGCACACACATACCCTCTCTCCTACACACACATGCACTATTTGAGCAAGGATGGGCTAGGCTGTGTCATGACAAACACCCTGAAATCTCAGTGGCTTCATACAATTTTTTTTCTGCTCATGCAACCTGTCAAACATATGTGGGCAGGGGGGTCTCTGCACATTGTACTCAAGGGCCCAGGCTGACAGATCATTCATCATAACACATGGTTCCATTATTCTTAAGGCAGTAAAAGGAATATGTGAGCACTGGCCCTTAAACTTTTCACTCACATTTCAATTGCCCAGTTATATCACATTGCCATGCCTAACTTCAAAGGGGATGGTGAAGCCCAATCATACCATGTTCCTTGAAGGAGAGCGTCAGAATATTTATGAACAATCCTAATGCTTACCAGAAGCAAGCATACATATATTTTAAAAAATAGTGATATCTGCATCCTATTTTGCAACCTACTTTTGTTTCTCTGTTTATATTTTTTCTTTATTGAGACTGATCACATACCATACAATTATCCAAAGATCCAAAGCATACAATCAATTGCCCACGGTACTATCATACAGCTATACAACCATCACCACAATTAATTTTTAGAACATTTTCATTACTCCAGAAAAGAAATAAAGACAAAAAAGGAAATTCAAATCCTCCCACACCCCTAACCAGACCCCCTCCATTAATGACTTATTGTGTTCATATAGTACACTTGTTACTATTGATGAAAGAATGTTAAAATACTACTAACTGTAGTATATAGTTTGCAATAGGTATGTTTTTTTTCCTATATGCCCCTCTATTATTAACGTCTAGTTATAGTGTCATACATTTGTTCTAGTTCATGAGAGAGATTTCTAATATTTGTACAGTTAATCACGGACATTGTCCACCACAGGATTCACTGTTTTATACATTCCCATCTTTTAACCTCCAACTTTCCTTCTGGTGACAAACGGGACTCTGAGCTTACCCATTCTACCACATTCACAGACCATTCAGCACTGTTAGTTATTCTCACAACATGCTACCATCACCTTTGTCCATTTCCAGACATTTAAGTTCACCCTAGTTGAATATTCTGCTCATACTAAGCAACCACTCCCCATTCTTTAGCCCTGTTCTATATCCTGGTAACTTATATTTCATGTCTATGAGTTGACATATTATAATTAGTTCAGCTCAGTGAGACCCTGCAATATTTGTCCTTATGTACCTGTCTTACATCACTCAATATAGTGCCCTCAACGTTTCTTCATCAACCCATTTTTTTAAGATGACTTTCTTCACACACCATACATTCTGTCCTAAGTAAACAATAGATGGCTCCCTGTATAGTCACGTATAAAAGTATTCACCACCATCATCACTATCTATATAAAGACATCTCTATTTCTTCAAGGAGGAAGGGTCAAAGAAGGTAGAGAGACAAAAGAAAAAGAAAAAAAGAAAGAAGAAAAAAACATGACAACTAGGAAGCAACAAAAGGAAAGATAGCATTAAACTAAAGTACAATAGTCAAGCAACAGTACCAATGCCAAGAGTCCCATACCCCTCCCTTATGTCTCCCTCTTATATGCATTTAGCTTTGGTATATTGCCTTTGTTACATTACAGTACGCATAATACAATGTTTCTGTTAATTATAGTCTCTAGTTTGCATTGATTGAATTTTCCCCCCAAACCCACTCTATTTTTAACACCTTGCAATGTTGACATTCATTTGTTCTCCCTCATGTAAAAACATATTTGTACCCTTTATCACAATCATTGAGCACTCAGGGTTTCACTGAGTTATACAGTCCCAGTCTTTATCTTTCCTCTTTCCTTCTGGTGTGCCACATGCTCCTAACCTTCCTCTTTCAACCATGCTCACAGTCATCTTTGTTCAGTATACTTATATTGCTGAGCTACAATCACCCAAAATTGTCTTTCAAACCTCTCACTCCTGTCTTTTCCTGTCAGTAGTGCTCCCTTTAGTATTTCCTATAGCACAGGTATCTTGTTCACACTCTGTCATGGTCTGTTTGTCAGAGAATATTTTAAGCTCTCCTTCATATTTGAAGAACAGTTTTGCCAAATATAGGATTCTTTGTTGGCAGTTTTTCTCTTTTAGTATCATAAGTATATCACTCTACTTCCTTCTTACCTCCATGGTTTCTGCTGAGAAAGCCATACATAGTCTTATCAAGCTTATTTTGTATGTGATGGATTGCTTTTCTCTTGCTGCTTTCAGAATTCTCTCTTTGTCTTTGACGTTTGATAATCTGATTATTAAGTGTCTTGCCATAGGCCTATTCAGATCTATTCTGTTTGGGGTGTGCTGCACTTCTTGGATCTGTAATTTTATGTCTTTCATAAGAGATGGGAAATTTTCATTGATTATTTCCTCTATTATTGCTTCTGACCCCTTTCCCTTCTCTTCTCCTTCTGGGACACCTATGACATGTACATTCATGAGTTTCATGTTGTCATTCAATTTCCTGAGACATCGCTCATATTTTTCCATTCTTTTCTCTATCTGTTCTCTAATGTGTAGGCTTTCAGGTGCCTTGTTCTCCAGTTCCTGAGTGTTTTCTTCTGCCTCTTGAGATCTGCTGTTGTATGTGTCCATTGTATCTTTTGTCTCTTGTGTTGTGCCTTTCATTTCCATAGATTCTGCCAGTTGTTTTTTTGAACTTTTGATTTCTACCTTCTGTATGCCCAGTGTTTTCATTATACACTTCATCTCTTTTGCCATATCTTCTGTAAGCTTTGGTACAGATTTGCTAAATGAAATGATTTGGCATTAGTTGTTTAAATTCCTGTATCTCAGTTGAAGTGTAGGTTTGTTCCTTTGACTGGGCCATAACTTCATTTTTCTTAGTGTAGGTTGTAGTTTTCTGTTGTCTAGGCATCTGGTTTTCTTGGTTACCTGAATCAGGTTTTCCCAGACCAGAATGGGCTCAGGTCTCAGAAAGAGGCAATAGTATCCAGTTTCCCTGAGGGTGTGTCTTAGAGGATTAGCACACCCTGTGAGGCCTCAAGTGGCTGTGCTTTTCTGCCCAGCAGGTGGCGCCTGTCAGCCTGTCACTCCCAACTGGTATAAGGAGGTTTGGCCCGTGGCTGTTTTCCCCCAGGCTCTGGGGTCTGTTTCTGAATGGAAGGCAGGTACTAGAGCTTGGCCCCACCTTCTTCCTCTTAAGAAAGATACACCCCCTAGGGAGAGGTGATTTGCATTTGAATAGTCTCTCAGACTCCGCTATCTCCACCCTTTTCTGGGTCAGAGTGCTGGGAACTGAAAATGGCTGAGGCTTTCTCCATTTAGCCGAAAAAGGGACAGAAAATTCCCCTTCAGGGCCAGTCTGTGGCCTGCCTAAGTTTTACCCACTGGCCAGATATAGCACCTAGTGTTCTAGCTCCCTCTCCCTCCCAGAGAGGTCCTCCAGCTCTCCAATGTCAGTCATCACCTCAAGCCTCTGTCTGCTTGTTGGGGATTCAGAGTTTGTATTGAGCAGTCCGTGTTTGTTAATTAAAACCGGACTTGGAGCTGGACTGAGGTATATTCTCTTGTTCATACAGTGCTGCTTCCTACCACAGTGATGTTTTCAGTTTGGGCTGTGGGGGAGGGGCTCTCAGCTCAGGTCTGCAGTTTTTACTTACCAATTTTATGCTGTGATCTCAGGCATTTCTCCCAATCCAGGCTGGTGTGTGATGTGTGGACAGTCATGTTTGTCCCCCACCAGTTATTCTAGATTATTTACTAGTTGTTCTTCATTGTTTATTAATTGTTCCAGGGGGCCTAAATAACTTCCAGTCCTCTCTATGCCACCATCTTCTTCTGTAATCTGCAATGTAATTTTTAACAGAACAATTTTTAAATAGTATACTTAAACATTTTTCCGTGCCATTTAAATTTTCTCCTAAAACATGCTTTTTAATAGCTGCATACAGAGATGTCTCATAATTTATTCAATCAGTACTTTATTATTGGCTAAGTTTCCAAAATTTCATTATGCCATGTATGCTGTGGTGAAGACCCACTGACATACATCTTTTTTCCCTCACTTCTGTAGTTATGGCCCAGTTAATGGAACAAACTTACACTTCAACTGAGATACAAGAATTGAAACAACTAATAATAAGTCAACTCAAAAGTTTAGGGAAGATATGGTGAAAGAGCTGAAACATATAATGAAAACAGTGGGTGTACATAAGGCAGAAATTGAAAGTTTGGGAAACCAAATGGTAGAATCTATGAAAATGAAAGGAACAACACAAGAGATGAAAGACACAATGGAAACATACAACAGCAGATCTCAAGAGGCAGAAGAAAACACTCAGGAACTGGAGAACAAGGCACCTGAAAGCCTACACACTAAAGAACAGATAGAGAAAAGAACGGAAAAATACAAGCAATGTCTCCAGGAACTTAAGGACAAAATGAAATGCAGGAATGTATGTGTCATTGGTGTCCCATAAGGAGAAGAGGAAGGAAAAGGGGTAGAAGCAATAATAGATGAAATAATCAATAAAAATTTCCCATCTCTTATGAAAGACAAAATTACAGATCCAAGAAGTGCAGCATACCCCAAACAGAATATATCTGAATAGGCCTACACCAAGACAATAATCAGATTATCAAACATCAATGACAAAGAGAGAATCCTGAAAGCAGCAAGAGAAAAGCAATCCATCACATACAAAGGAAGCTTGATAAGAATATATGTGGATTTCTCAATAGAAACCATGGAGGCAAGAAGGAAGTGGGGTGATATATTTAAGGTACTGAAAGAGAAAAACCACCAATCAGGAACCCTATATCCTGCAAAACTGTCCTTTGAATATGAGGGAGAACTTAAAATATTCTCTGACAAACAGATAATGACAGAGATTGTGAACAAGATACCTGCTCTAGAGGAAACACTAAAGGAAGCTCTGCAGACAGAAAGGAAGAGACAGGAGTGAGAGGTTTGGAAAACAACTTTAGGAGATAATAGCATAGCAATGTAAGTACACTGAACAAGATGACTGTGAGCATGGTTGAAAGAGGAAAGTTAGGAGTATGTGGGACACCAGAAGGAAAGATTAATAAGACTGGGACTGTATAACTCAGTGAAACCTAGGGTGCTCAAAGATTGAAATAAAAGGTACAAATATGTTTTTACATGAGATAGAACAAACGAATGTCAACCTTGCAAGGTGTTAAAAATAGGGAGGTGTTGGGGGAAAATACAATCAATGCAAACTAGAGACTATAATTAACAGTAACATTGTATTATGCTTCCTTTAATGTAACAAAGGCGATAAACCAAAGCTAAATGCATATGGGGGGAACATAAGGGAAGGTTATGGGACTCCTGGCATTGGTGATGTTGTCTGACTCTCTATTCTACTTTAGTTTAATGCTTTCTTTCCTTTTGTTGCTTCCTAGCTGTTATTTTTTTTTCTCTGTTCCTTTTTTTCTTTTTCTTTTGTCCTTCTACCTTCTTTGACTTGTTCTCCTTCTTTGGGGAAGAAACAGAGATGTTCTTATACAGATAGTGGTGATGGGGCTGAATACATAAATATGTGACTATACAGGGAACCAATGATTGTTTACTTAAGAATGACTGTATGGTGTGTAAAGAAAACCATTTTTAAAAAAATGGGTTGATGAAGGAAACTTGAGGGTACTATATTGAGTGAAATAAGACAGACACATAAGGACAAATATTGCAGGGTCTCACTGATCTGAGCTAATTATAATATGTAAAGCCATAGACATGAAATATAAGTTACCAGGATATAGAACCAGGCTAAAGAATGGGCAGCAGTTGCTTATTATGAACAGAATGTTCAACTAGGGTGAACTTAAGTATTTGGAAATATACAGAGGTGATGCTAGCATGTTGTGAGGATAACTAACAGTGCTGAATGGTGTGTGAAGGTGGTGGAAAGGGGAAGCTCAGAGTCACATATGTCACCAGAAGGAAAGTTGGAGGTTAAAAGATGGGAATGTATAAAACAATGAATTTTGTGGTGGACAATGTCCATGATTAACTGTACAAATATTAGAAATCTCTCTCATGAACTAGAACAAATGTATAACACTATAATTAGAAGTTAATAATAGAGTGACATATAGGAAAAAATATACCTATTGCAAAGTGTATACTACAGTTAGTAGTATTTTAACATTCTTTCATCAACAGTAACCAATGTTACTTACCAAAAGTATGAATCAATAATGGAGTGGGGTTGGTTAGGGGTATGGGGGGATTTTGGTTTCCTATTTTTGTCTTTATTTCTTTTCTGGAGTAATGAAAATGTTCTAAAAATTGAGAAAAAATAATTTGGTGATGGATACACAGCTGCATGATGGTACCATGGGCAACTGATTATACACTTTGGATCTTTGGATAATTGTATGGTATGTGAACAATCTCAATAAAAAAAATCTCTTCTAGTGTAGATTGTAGTAATCTTCCACTTAGATTTTCAAATTCATTGCCATAAAATTTCATATATCATAGCCTCTTAGAATTCATTAATCTCTTCAGGATTTGTAATATGTCCTTTCTCCTGTCTGAAATGTATATTTTAGTTTTTCCCTTTTTCCTAATCGGGATTTATCTATTTTACCTTTTTCAAAAATTAACATTCTTTGTTTATCATTTAAATTTTGTTTTGTTTTGGTTTCCATTTGAACTTTTGTTTTTATTATTTCTCTGCCCTATTTGCTTTCATTTTTATTGATCTTTTCAATTTTATTTTTTGCTAAATTTTAGATAACTCATCATTTCAATTACGAGTTCCTCTTTTATCCAAGAATTATTTTAGAAGAGCATTTCTCAAATTCTAGCTAGATAAGATAGTGTTTATTTTTGTTATTGATTTCTAAATTTTAAAGTAATTTTATTTATTAATTTTATTATAGAAGTTGTGGGCATACAGAAGATTCATGCACAAAATACAAGATTTTCGTTATCCACCCCATAATTAACACTTTGCACCAGTGTGGAACACCTGCTAAAACAGATGACAGCAAATTTTCATAACTGTGCTGTTAGGCACAGTCCATGGCTTAACTCAGGGCTCACTGCTTGTGTAGTGCAGTCTCAAGGATTTTTTTTTTAATTATTCTATTACCATGTATACAACCTAACATCTCCCCTTTCAGATATATATTTCAGTGCTGTTAATTATGTTTACAATGTGCTGCCATCACCACTATGCATTACCAAAATGTTTCCATCATCCCAAATAGGAACCATGTACATTTTAAGCCTAATTTCCCATTCTCTATCCCCACCCTACCCCTGGGTAACCTATATTAAAAATTCAGATTCTACGAGTTTTCATATTATAATAATTCACATCAATGATATCATATAATATCTGCCCTTTTGTGTGTGGCTTATTTCACTCAACATGATGACTTCAAGGTTCATCCATTGTCATGTTGTTGCATTTATTAGAAATTCATTCCATTTTAAGGCTGACTGATATTCCATTGTGTGTATGTGCCACATTTTATTTATCCATTCTTTAGTAGATGGAACTATGGTTTCTTCCATCTTTTAGCAATTGTGAATAATACCACTATGAATATTGGTACACAAATATCTCTTCAAGTCTCTGCTTTCAAATTTTTGGGCTATATACCTAGTACTGGAATTTCTGGGTCATATGGTGTATTAGTTCTGGTTCTCAAGGGAAACAGAATCAACAAGATATATCTATAAATATATCTATAAATATAAGATTTATAGAACTGTCTCATGAACTGGGTATACATGAGTCCAAATTCCATGGGGCAGGCAGCAAACTGGCAACTCCAATGAAGATGTTCGATGAACTCCTCAGGCAGTGAACTGGCAACTTTGATGAAAGTGTTCAATGAACTCCTTGTTTCATTGAAAGTGTTCAATAAAACAAACTGGTAACTTTGACAAACTCCTCAGAAAATGCTTTGCTGGTCAGCCAAAGAAGAAGTGAAGGTCCTCTATCTGTCTCGCTTAAAAGTTTTCAACTGATTGGATTAAATCCAACTAATTGCATTCTTTCATTGTGGAAGACATGCCCTTCATTGACATAATCAGTCACAGCTGCAGCCAATTGACTGCTGATTTAATAAAGCAGCTTTCTGGTTTATTAAGCAGCCATGAATGTCCTTGCAGTAATGGTTAGGCTAGTGCTTGCTTGACCAGACACCTGAGCACCATCACCTGGCCAAGTTGACACATGAGCCTAACCATCACATTCCACCACTTGTCAACTTAGCTGTTATACACATCACCTTAAACCACACTTTATCTCTAAGTAGAGAACAATAACAGACATATTTTATGTAACAATACTACACTGTCCAGCACACAACCAGAAACACAATAAATCTCTCTAGAATAGGGTGGAAGTCCCTGGGTGACATTAACTCTTAAAATTGATTTCCTTTAACTTAAATAATGCAAAATGAACAATACAGCTTTTGTCATATGGTAAGGGGATAAGACAGAGAAGAAAGCAAAGATATTTGCTTTACAGACAAATACAAATATACTCATAAGAAAACAAGGAGGAAATATTCATGCCATCATAGTCCTCATTTCTGTAACTGGTCACATGGTGGTAGTTCATATTTATCACTACCTTGTTCCACTACCCATTCCTTGTTCCCTTTACCCTCAGCAAGCACTTCAGCTGGCTGTGGTTCTTCACCTGGTGGGGTGACCCTAAACTTCATTCCTGAATTTTCTTGGTCATTGGTAGTCCTGCCTGGATTGGGTTGTTGCAGTTTTCCATTGACTTTAATCACAGGGCATGGTAGTACTTAGAGATGCTCTAGGGGATCTCCTGTATTCCAGGAAAACTCTTCTTTACCTCCATTGTGCAGTTGCAGTGTTATTTCCCCTTGATAGTCAGGATCAATCACCCCAGCCAGTACAGTTATCTCCTTCCTTGCCTGCTGATTCAGAGGCATAAGAAGCCCAAAATGGCCAGGTGGCAGTCTTAACTTCCAGTTCAATGGGATTATTATTGTGTTTCCTGGTGAAAGCACTCCTCCTTTTGGAACAAAGACTTGTAGGCCAGCAGACCTTAAGCTTACAGGGACAGGAAACAAAAATTTTCCTAGTGGATCACTAGGAATGATAGTGAGTGGTGCCACTCCTGTTTCCAACACTTGATTCCTGGACCAATGAATCCTGGCTATGGGAGAAACAGCCCCATAGAGTGGACGCTGATTCAGAGGATACACAGCCTCCCAGAGAACAGTGCCCCAGCCCTGCAAGATATTGCCACCTAGTTGGAACCATAATTGAGTCTTCAACAAGCCATTTCACCATTCTTTCAACCCAGCTGCCTCTGGATGATGGGGAACATGGTAAGACCAGATAATTCCATGAGCATGTTCCCATTCTCTCACTTCATTTGCTGTGAAGTGGGTTTCTTTGTTAGAAGCAATGCTGTGTGGAATACCATGATGGTGTATAAGGCATTCTGGAAGTCCACAGATGGTAGATTTGGCAGAAGCATTTCATGCAGTGAAGGCAAACCCATCTCTGGAGTATGTGTCTATTCCGGTAAGAAAAAATCAAGGCCCCTTCCATAATGGAAGTGGTCCAATGTAATCAATCTGCCACCAGATAGCAGGCTGATCACCTCAGAGAATGGTGCCATATCAGGGAATGAATGTGTGTCACTGCTGCTGGCAGATTGAGCACTCAGCAGTGGCTGTGGCCAGGTCAACCTTGGTGAGTGGAAGTGCATGTTGCTGAGCCCATGCATAACCTCTATCCCTACCACAATGACCACTTTGTTCATGAGCCCATTGGGCAATGACAGGAGTGGCTTGAGAAAGAGGCTGATTGCTATCCACCAAATGGGTCATTTTATCCACTTGGTTATTAAAATCTTCTGCTGAAGTCACCCTCTGGTGAGCATTCACATGGGACACAGATATCTTCATGTTTTTTGCCCACTCAGAAAGGTCTATCTACATACCTCTTCCCCAGACTTCTTTGTCATCAATTTTCCAATCATGTTCCTTCCAAGTCCCTGACCATCCAGCCAAACGATTAGCAAGAGCCCATGAATCATATACAAACATACTTCTGGCCAGTTCTCCTTCCAAGAGAAGTGAAGAACCAGGTGCACTGCTCAAAATTCTGCCCAATGGGAGGATTCCCCCTCACCAATGTCTTTCGGGGACACCCCAGAAAGGGACTGCAGTGCTGCAGCTGTCCACTTTTGGGTGGTGCCTGCATATCGTGCAGAACCATCTGTAAACCAGGCCCGAGTTTTCTCTTCCTCAGTCAACTGATTGTAAGGAACTCCCCAAGATGCCATAGCTGTGGACAGTGAAAGAGAAGATAAGGTGGCTGGAGTGGGGGCCATGGGAATTTGGGCCACTTCCTCATGTAACTTACTTGTGCCTTCAGGACCTGCTCGAGCTCTATCTCATATATACCATTTTCATTTTATGATGGAGTGCTGCTGTGCATGCCCAACTTTATGGCTTGGTGGGTTGGACAACACCCAGCTCATGATAGGTAACTCAGGTCTCATGGTAACTTGGTGGCCCATGGTTAAGCTTTCTGTCTATACTAAGGCCCAGTAGCAGGCCAACAGCTGTTTCTTAAATGGAGAGTAGTTATCTGCAGAGGTTGGTAAAGCTTTACTCTAAAATCCTAAGCGCCTGCATTGTGATTCTCCTATAGAAGCCTGTCAAAGACTCCAAACAGCATCTCTATTGGTGACTGACACTTCCATCACCATTGGCTCAGCTGGATCATATGTTCCAAATGGCAGAGCAGCTTGCACAGAAGCCTGGACCTGTTGCAGCACCTCATCTTGTTCTGGTCCCCACTCAAAACTAGAAGCTTTTCTGGTCACTCAGTAAATGGGCTGGAGTAGCACACTCAAATGAGGAATATGTTGTCTCCAAATCCAAAATGCCAACTAACCATTGTGCCTATTTTTTTTGGTCATAGGAGGGGCCAGATGCAACAGCTTATCCTTCACCTTAGAAGGGATATCTTGACATGCCCCACACCACTGGACACCAAGAAATTTTACTGAGGTGGAAGGCCCCTGTATTTTTGTTGGATTTATCTCCCATCCTCTGCCATACAGATACCTTACCAATAAATCTAGAGTTGTGGCTACTTCTTGCTCACTAGGTCCAATCAACATGATATCATCAATATAATGGACCAGTGGGATGTCTTGTGGGAGGGAGAAATGATCAAGATCCCTGCAGACAATATTATGACATAGGGCTGGAGAGTTGATATAACCCTGAGGAAGTACAGTGAATGTAAACTGCTGAGCTTGCCAATTGAATGTAAACTGTTTCTGGTTGTCCTTCCTAACAGCTATTGAGAAAAAGCATTTGCCAAATCAATAGCTGCATACCAGTTACCAGGTATATTGATTTGCTCAAGCAATGATACCACATCTGGAAGAGTAGCTGCAATTGGAGTCACCACCTTGTTAAGTTTATGATAATCCACTGTCATCCTCCAAGACCCTTCTGTTTTCTGCACAGGCCAAATGGGATTGTTGAATGGGGATGTGGTGGGAATCACCACTCTTGCATCCTTCAAGTCCTTAAGAGCGGCATTAATCTCTGCAATCCCTCCAGGAAACCAGTATTGTTTCTGGTTTACTATTTTGCTAGGCAGGGGCAGTTCTAGAAGCTTCCATTTGGCCTTTCCCACCATAATAGCCCTCACTCCATAAGTCAGGGAACCAATGTGAGGATTCTGCCAATTGCTGAGTATGTCTATTCCAACTATGCATTCCAGAACTGGGGAAATAACCATAGAATGGGTCCTGGGACCCACTGGACCCACTGTGAGATGGACCTGTGCTAAACTCCATTGATCACCTGACTTCCATAAGCCCCAACTCTGACTGATGGACCAGAGTGAAGTTTTGGGTCTCCTGGATTTAATGTCACTTCTGAACCAGTGTCTAATAATCCCCCAAATATCTGATCATTTCCTTTTCCCCAATGCACAGTTACCCTGGTAAAAGGCCATAGGTTCCTGGGGAGGGCTAGTAAAAAGATTAACAGTACAAATTTTTGGCAGTGTAACAGGGTTCTTCCTCAAGGGTACCTGGCCTTTGCCTCATTCAAGGGGCTCTGGCTCTGTAAACTGTCTCAAGTCTCAGAATTGATTAATGGGCCACAACTCTTTGTTTTTGTAATTCAAGGTAGACTTTTGTTCACCTGACCTAGAATTCTTCTGCTTATTTAGTCAATTTCCCATCTATTTTACTACTAGGTACTCCATGATCTACTAGCCAACATTATAAGTCTCTGCAAGTCAGATTATTTTGACTGCTGCTTTG